>NC_056729.1:166041180-166141180 GCF_019279795.1 Protopterus annectens
GGTCAGTGAATGTGCTATGCTTTGTCTCTTAGCCAATGCAAGGGCATACTGAGCGTGCCTACATATGTCTCCAGCTACAGCAGCTGGTGTTTTCCCCTCTGAGCGTTTCTGTCACTGTGGCTCTGGTGGCCTAGGCATTGGTAGAGGAAATATGTGACTCTTCCCCCTGCTGATCCTGCTGCAGCTGTTTCTGCGGGATCAGATTATGGAGCACAGTACATACTGTGAATATTTTTGTACACATGCATGGATTATATTCCAAGTCTCCACCAGAAGCATCTAGGCACTAGAACCCTGATTTCAGCAGCCGAAAAACATGCATTATGATGTTTCTGGTTTGTGAGTGTGCCTCATTATAGCATTTTTCTGTGGGTATGTGCGCACTTCTGATGGGTGTCATCAGCCACAGTTCCAGTGCATAGCTAGCACCCCCAGTAAATGGCCCTGTGGAAAGTCCCCCCTACCAAACACCTGGTACAGCTGTGATGTGTGCCAGATATGGGTGTCATGATAACTGCCAGGGTTTCCAGCACAAACATTCAAAATAATTCCATGGGCATTGTATGTGACTTGCTGACTTGGCAGTTCATGGAGTGTTATCCCTTGTGGTTCATGTAGCTTCACTCCTGCTCACCAGGTGGTGCCTTCATGTGTACAAGAGTGCAATCTATTGCACACAGTACTTCAGAGTAGTGTGCTACCCTGTAGAACTGTTGCATATTGCTGGCCTTCTCCCCAGAACTATGGGGAAAACATATGAGCTAACTGGTATATATATGAGCATAGCATCCAGGAACTGATGGAGGATCCTGGATGTTGATGCCTGTGACACATCCATCATGTCCCCAGTTGGTCTTTGAAAGGTACCTGTTGCTGATATTCTAAGGGCTAACATACCTTAATTTCCACTGGGATGGGTTCCCCTTGGTTGGTTCTGGCTTTGAGTTGAGAGCAGCAGAGCTCACAGAGTTTTTGTAATGTGCCCCTGTAGACCCTGTAGGGCTCTACAATCTCCAGATCATGTAGCATCTGAAAATTTACCCTGGGCCTGACCACTCTTCTCCTTCTCAGCCTAGGCCTATTGTCACCAGTACCGGCAGCATTGGCTTCAGCCTGTAGCACATACATATGGAGCAAAGCTGAAGAAAGCGCCTAGCATCATGTTCCTTTAAAATTTCCTTCTCTCTACTCCAGTGAGTTGTATATGTGTAGAAGACTGCAATTTTTCTTTTCTTCAGGATATTTCTGTATAGAGGTACAGAGGAGTTCTGATCTTCTGCAGGTATCCTCCCATTTTGTCACCTAGATACTGCATATGCTGGAATGTATTTAAGAATAATGTGAAGCAAAGGCTTGTACACTTTTATCTGTATGCAGGATTAGTTCATTTGATAGCACTTTTAACATTTCACATTGGTTTTGTTAGCAAAATATATCATTTCCCTGTTCTTTTGTGGGGGGGGGGGGTTGCAAGGATGAATTACTGTTATGGTACAAACAACAATGGACTGCTCATTTGGAGGAGAGAAGAGATGACTTACTATTATGGCACAAACAAGAATTGACTGTTCTGTTCTTGGTGGGTAGGGGTAAAGGTGACTTACTGTTCTGGCACAAACAAGGATATGTTGATTTTGTTACTCTCCTTGTTTTGCATCATGCCTGCTGCGGGTATTTCACATTTCTAGCCTGTTGTATGTTTGTATGTTTCTCCAGTGGGAAATACTTACTAGCTACCTTTTCTGTTTTATCTGGAAATGGTTATTTTGCAGTGATGTGCTAGTTATGTGTATTATACTTCTGTTGTCTTTTAGGACACCTACAAGTATGTCACTCAGGCGTGCCAATCCACAGAGATACCACCTTCACCGATGCTGAAAATCAAGTCATAGTCAATGGGTTTCAGCAGCATGGTGCTTTTCTCCTGGAAAGGAGATGGGGAGATATGGCCTGTAGGATGTGAATATGGCAGCAGATTGTTCATGATATCAATGCCTTTGGTGGTGATGGCAAAACATATGATCAGATGCTCCATAGGGCCATTGACATGATAACATCTGCAAGGAGGTAAGCAGCTGAAGTGGTCCATGACAAATGGTTACCAGGGGATGGCAAGCTAGGGAACGATCACTAACCCCCAAAGAAGGATTCCTGGCCAGTCTAAGTGATCCAGACAGCTCCCAGGACAGTGCAGTACAGCATGTCCTGGATGTGGGCGCAACACCTTCTCAGACAGCAAGCACATCCCAGGAGGAGTTTCCAGGTAATCTTTGATAGCACAACAATTGAATGCTGTTGTATAGTAAAGCAATTGAAATTAATTAATTTTGTATCAACATGTCTTGTTGGGTGGGGGGGGGCTGAAGACTGCTACTGTCATAAGCGTAGTTTTGAACTGTCAGAAACTATCTTGTTCAAAGTGCCATGAATGCACATATACAGGGGTAAATGTATTACCCCCTGTGTTACTGTTAACTGTGATGATATTGCTTTTACCTCTTGTTTAACTTCTTCCTGGACCATTAGAAGTACAGCGCAGTATGTCTTCTGCAGATGGTGAGCCAAATATGTTTATGGCAGTAGTGCTGAGCAGTGTAAAGAAATATTGTGGTTTGAGATTTTGATCTCAGGCCTGTCGTGTGCATTGCTGAACTGTCTGTAATAGTGGCAGCACTGTTAGTTTGTTAGCATATGTTGCACTATAGTAATGCAGATATTAATGTATTCCTGTGTTTCATGCTTTTTATCATAGGTGATCATGAGACTGGGAGTGTGGGCCCTGTGACACCTGATGTCAGTGGACCTGCAGACTCTGATGATGATCGTGGCCAAACTGAAGCACAGTCAGGGGGTGCACAGAGGTTAACATACAGTCATCCTCTGCATTTCCATCAGACAGAGCCAGTAGGTCTATGCCTACCCAATCCACTGAGCCCACAGATATTAGACAGGTGGAACGCATGGACAATGATCAGGGAAGTGTGGCTACTGTGGCTTCAGTGCCTTTTGAGTCTGTCCATAGCCAAAGTGTATGCGAGGTGCCACACAGTAGGATTGATAGGGGTGCTCGGAGGCTGCCTGCTGTTCCTCCTTCTCCACCTGGTGCAGGTGCCACCACCCATGCCACTCAGCTTATGTTAAGGGCCATCATGGAGGCACTGACAAATTCCCATAGGTGCTCCAAACAAATGCTCAGAGTTGTGGATGTGACATAGTCTGACATGCATGACTGCCTCCACTGTATTGCCAAGTCACTGAATCTGATGATGAATTACATGTTGGAACGAGGGGTGTCTGTCATGGAACGAGCAGTGTCTGTGATGGAATGTTTACTGGAAGGGGAACAGCATCCTCATGGATGTAGGTAAGCCACATCATCTGCTGTCAGACAATGTGGCATTGACCGATCGTGGTCCCATAGTGGCAGTAGTTCCACTGCTCCAGCAGTGGATCTGCTGTCCACACCCAGATGTGGCAGGCCATGGGGTCATTGTCCTGTGTGTCCCCATGTAGGGTGCTTGTCCAGCAGACATTATTCACATTCAGGTAGCAGCACTGCATCTGACCGTGGGCATGGACATGCCACTGCAACTCCTGCCAGAGCAAGTTCACATGGTCGGGGATGACAGGGATGAACTGTCACCTCTATCATGCGTGGCTCACACCTTTCTGAGAGACCAAGACGTAGAGCTAGCACATAGCTGGGCTATGTTCATGCAGACACTCACACACCATTTTCACCTGGAGGACCCCTACAGACACAAATACACAGTTACTCAGTTTGGCCTACTGGCAGTTGTTTTATTCCAATGTCTGCCTTCTTGTTCTTCCTACTCACACATACTCAGCAACCTTCTGTGTTAGCCCCCCCCCCCCCCCACAACACCTTGTACAAGTGATGATAACTGTACCATATCCATGTTTTCTATCTTTTGGATTCAGGGATACAAAAACTGTGTCTGATGCTCAGAGTGCAAAACTTAGTGCTTAATATACCTGCATTTGTTTTGTTGAACTGCTCATTGTACCTTTGACTTATATTGGCCTTTGAAAGTTAGACAGTTGATAGCATCCACATTTAACTACATTATAGTGAATGCTCTGATAAGGGTGTTGATGTCAGAAACTGCAATGTGTATCATTACTTTCGAACTTCTCTCTTTAATAATCTTCCAGGACAAATGCATGGTACACATCATAAGTCATGCCATCATATTCAGATCTTAGGATTGTATGACAGCACTGTAGTCAAACATCATCAGAACAGTAATACAGTATAATGCTCTATTTTGCATCTACCTCTACAGACACATGTAGCAGCTGCAGACACCACAGGGCTTTCTCAAGAAGACAGCACAGGGCCTACAAACCATGGCATGGTGTATGTAGATAGATTAAAAGCCATGTTACTGTCATCTGTTTGGTATTGAATGAGGTGATGTCTGCCTGGCCTTCAGGCCAATGTCTGACCATGACCTTGTGAATTGACTGCACATTCAGACATCTTATGTAGCTAATGACATCTGCAGTGTCCGTTGAGAATATGGTAATAACAGTGTCCCAAATACTATGGTAAAAGGTTCTCTGAAATGTCAAGCAAGAGCACACATGCTTGACTCCAGAGAGATTAGAATCTACAGAAGACTTAGAAGACTACAGTACGTAATGCAAGTGCCAAGTCATAAGTCTGACATCTGTAAGACTGTAGCTAAACTTATAGTACATGGCATCAGCAGCCCATGTGTGTGCAAGATGTTGGCAGGCCTGCATAGGTTTATAGCTTCATAGGTTCACATGAGGCTACTAACATAATGGCCCGAGTTTCATAGGTTAATAGGAGGTTACTAGGCTACTGGTCATAGGGCCTTGTCAAGCCTACCCAAGTTGTACCATTGTTCCCTTATAGACCAAGATATGTAGTCTATATTTACAAATCCATAATCAGCACTGGTTAACCCTGCCTAAAAGTGACATTGGTGAAACCCCAGGGTAAATCTACACTTTCCCATCCAATTGTCTAAGTTATGCTTAAATAGGTTCATTGATGAGCTCAGTTTCATGTGAAATGTGAGTTTGTTCCATAGGAGTAGCAATTTTTGAGAGATATATCTGTCTCTCCAGCATATCTTGTTGATGTCACAGGCTAGTTTAAGGTCCCTAGAATGAGTGAGTCTTGTCTCATGTGATTTGCAGAGATGCAGCATTTCCATTAATGCAAGATTTGAGAGTGCTCTGTAGGCCAGCCACAAGTCTCCTCTCAGCAGTCTATGTGATACAGAGTACAGTGACAGGGCCTTCAGTCTGTCCATGTAATTAATGCATTGGAAGCCCCTGGATTTTCTTACTGAGAAACCTCTAAGGTCTATCCAGCTGCTGCAGGTGTCTGCTAATGTACATGCAAAAGGGCCAAGAACAGTTGAGTTATAACATCCTTTGTCTTGGATGCTATACCCTCACTTATGAGGTGTGTAACTAAAGAGCATTCATTACCACTCTGGACACATGATGATAAAGGTGAGGTTGGCATCAACCTGCATTCCCAAATCTCTCACCATTGGGTTAGAACATAGGGGGCTATTATTGATAGTGTAATTTACGTGGACTTCTCCTTTGCTGAAAGGGATAATAGTGCATTATGTTGTGTTAACTTTAGGTCTGTGACTTTGGCAACAATCATTTATATATGTAAGCATATTTTTTGTAGTATGTTGGCATCATTTGTGGATTTAATGATTGTACCCACTTTGCAGTCATCAGTAAACTTGTGGACCCACAGGCCATCTTTATTCCCCTGATTTTTTGAGGAACACATTCCAAACAGTAGGGGTCCAGCACAGACCCTCATGGGACACCACTAGTAATGATTCTGCAGGTAGAGGTGGAATCACCACCTATGGCTATATGCATTCTGTTGGTGAGCCAGTTGACTACCCATATAATGATGTATGGATTAATCTCCAGGTGGGTGAGTTCTGCAATGATGCCTCAGTGGGGAATTGTATCAAAGCCTTTGGGCAATTTGAGATAGGCAGTACATACTGATTTGCCTTCATCCAGTGTTCGGTGACACTCTCAATGAATTCCAGTAGTTTAACAGGCATAATCTGCCCTTGAGAAAGCCAAAGTGGGTTGTGTAAAGAGTTTGAATGTCACCAATGTCCTTGTTGATAAGGTCCAAGATGATTCTTTCCATGGCCTTACAGACAAGGCTGGTCGGGCTTATGGGTGTACAGTTCCCTGGGTCGGATGAGGAACCTTCTCTGTACACGGTTATTATATTTGCTGTTTTACCCTCTTCCAGGGTAAAGCCAGTAAAGCCAGTACTTAGACTGTGATTCAAAAGAGTACCCAGTGGTTCTGCTACCTCTTGCTTTATACTGTTTAGCTAGCAGCCTGGGATATTATCTGGTTCCATAGAGGCTGTGTTTTTGCATTGATGACTGAGGTTATGACTGGTTATTTGGAAATAATAGATAGAGACCTGTTGACAGGTATGCTGTGTGGTATGGTCAGTAGAGACTGGGGTGTGAAATTGTTGCCAAACCTGTCTGCTAACAGGCTGACTAGGTCCACAGGTCCAGTATGAGTGGTACTATTCACTCTGAATTTGGTGCAAAGCTGGGTTTTCCCTTTTACATTACAAACATAGCTGAAGAATGCCTTGTGATTATCCTTAGCTATGGATGCTAAATTAATTTCATAAGCTTTAGAGGACTTTATAAGATGTCTAATTTGCTTTTTCAAGTTATGGGTAATGTTCTTCTTCTGAGACGGTTCCCTCTTGTTCCTGGACATCGGTTTCTTTCTCTTGTTGTATTATCTATTTATGGTAGATGTCCACCAGGGCGGCTTTTGTTCATGACCACGTTTTGATCCATTCTGGTACAGCGAAATCTATATACTTGCAAAGGTGTTTATACAGGTCATTTGTGTACACCTCCATATAGGAGTCTTTACTGTCAGTGGTGGCAGTAGGTTAGAAACTACATATGCCATCACTTAGGAGGCTATAGTTTGTTTTCCATAGATTTTTCCAGCTTTTTGTATCCTTGGGAGGGGGGGGGGGGTCAGGTATGATATTTACATTGAGCATGACTAATTTATGGTCAGACCTTATCCTGGAGGGTCTCTCAGATGGGGTGGTGCAGCGATCTCCCATGTTAGTAAGTAGTAGGTAAAGGACATTCTAGCCCCTTTTGGGGTGCAGACTAACTGTCCCAGAGCATTCGTGTTTACAAAGTGCAGTAACCTTAGGGCAAGCATGTTGAGCTCATATATGTATTCCAATTGATGGAAGGATAGTCAACGTTACCCATGCCTAGGGTGTCTGGCTGTATTATGAGTGAATCAAATAGTTTCAGGAAGGCGCTGTATGGTTTGATATCCTTAGATCTGGATGCCATGCCCTTACTTGTAAACTGAACCAGACAGAAGAATTTTCTCACCACCATGGACACATGGTGGCCAAAGTTCAGATTACTATCTATCTGAATACCCAGATCTCTCACCACTGGGTTCACTCTTATGGGGTGTTATCAATTTGTAATTTGCAGGGGTATTTGACTTCCCAAAAGGTATTATGCACTTCTTCACATTTAGTTTGAGGCTATGGCTCTGACACCAACCATTAGTCTGCATCAGACCATTTTGTAGAATAGCGACATTACTAGGCGAGTCAATAATTGCCGACAACTTGCAGTCACCAACAAACTTGGCCAGCCAAATGCCATTTACATTTGCCTTGACATCTGAGAAGTATATCCCAAACAGGAGGGGGCCTAGCACTGAGCTCTGTGGTACTCCAGTGGTAACTAGCCTCTTGCTGCATGCCGATTCCCCCACTCTAACAATATGTGTCTATCAATGAGCAATTTGACTATCCATCTAGTGATGTAAGGCGTATGAGAATTTTGTGAGTTTATCTATTGTAGCAGAGTGGGGTATTGTGTCAAATGCCTTGGCCAGGCCAAAGAAGGCAGTATGCACTGTGTTACCCTTATCCATGAGCTTGGTGACCTTCTCAAAGAAGTCCAGATTGACCAGGCAAGATCTGCCCTTGATGAAGCCAAACTGGGCTGGGCCTATGTCACTGTTAATCAGGTCTATGATTATCCTTTCCATAGCTTTGCATATGAGGCTAGTCAGACATATGGGTCAGTTGATGGTCCCACCCTTGTACAGAGGGATCTATATTGCTGTCCTCCACTCTACATGATAAAGCTGGTCTGGGGACTGGTTAAAAAGAGATCAGAGTGGGTCTGCTAGATCATGTTTCAAGCTATTTAATACGCACCCTTGGATTTCATCAGGCACCATTGAGGCCATGTTTCTAATTTATTTGTTTATTTCCAGTTTGATGACTGGGGAAGTCCACTGGGCCAGGCAGAGCCCATTTTCAGTGGAGGCCCGGGGAGAAAAGCTCCAAAAGGAGTTAACAGAACATAACATAAGTACAGTATGGAATACACATTATACAGAAGCATAAATATACAATTTAAAATACAAATACAAAATCAGGGAGTATACGTTTAAAAACACAAATGTTAAAATATAGATAAAATCAAAAGTAATACAGAGAATATGATTAAAAGTGCAAGTCATAAAGTGTTTATACAGGTTTAGTGTTTGTTCTAACAATAATGTTAGTGATCAGAGGTGATAGTAGATGAAACTGAAGGGTGGTTTGAAAGAGACGACAGCGTAATTTAGGTGGGAAGGGAACAGGAATAGTCCCAATTTGAGGCAAGGTAAGAATGAAGGAGAGATTTGAAATTAGAGTGGTTGTGAGTACAGCAGAGGTGGGTGGGACATACCTCTCAATTTCTTAGAGCAAGAAATCTGGACAAAGCCATAAACAAAAGTGGGAAAAGCCCCCAAAATAGGGACGATTTCTAAATATTGCTCTTACAAACTTAGAAAGGTGATAGAAAAACAGGTTTTGCATTAACGCGAATTTTTCTGATGGATATGAAGTCTGAAACTCAAATGTTTATCATTATTTTCAAACTTCAGTCTTTAATGATTTACCACTAATTTGCCAGAAAACCACAATTTTTTGAAAAACAGACCAAAAATATGAGGCCAAAAAATGGACATTCTGTGAAAATCTGTACAGTTGAGAGGTATGGGGGAGAGAATTCCACAGTTTAGCTAAGGAGTATGATAGAAGTAATTGGCCAGGAGGGAGTAAGGTTTTATAGATTTTATTTTATTTATTTATTTATTTATTTATTTATTTATCTACATTTGTTGACTGGGAGTGTCCGACTGGACATAGGTCCATTTTCAGCAGAGGCCCGTGGAGAAAAGCTCCACAGTTAAAATAAACAGACAGTAGTTACATTGGATTTATATAGCGATTAACAATTTGATTAACATCGTAATTAATTACAAACATAGTTACAGATGAAGAACATAGTACATCAGTAGACAACTAGAATCTTTATCTGCGAAGTACATAACAGACATTAACAAATGTTACAATAAGAAGTTCCTGCTGTATAATAAGTACTAGGCTTATGAGCATCTGAGCTTGCTATAATCAAGGTAGTTAGTGGGGTGGAAAGAAAGGTAGTGGTTGGATGGGGTGGGTGATATTACAGTGGGAGTTGCAAGGGCATAGCCAGCATGTTTTTAGGTGTGCTTTTAGTAAAGTTTTGAAGTGGGTGCATGATGGTATGGAGGTAATTGTGAGTGGGAGGGAGTTCCATAATTTGGCTATGGCGCAAGAGAATAGTGCTTCACCAGCAGAGTTATTGGCTTTAGTGATCTGCAAGTGATTTTTGTTGCTGGATCTTAGTGGTCTGGTGGTGCGATAGGGTTGGAGTAGATTCTGGAGGGATGGGACATTTAGTGGATGGTTTACTAGTTTGTGGGCGAGTGAGAGTTGATACCATTGAAGGAGGTGAGGGAGTTCAAGCCAGCCCAGTTCAGCAAATGAGAGACAGTGGTGTCTATGGTAGGATGCCCCTGTGGTGAATTTGGCGATTTTGTTGTAGCAGGTCTCTAGCTTGTTTAGATCGCATTGCCTTAGGTTGGTATATATTGGAGAGGCATAAAGTAGGGTGGTGATAAGGTGAGAATTTGCTACTGAAATCTTTGCTGCTTTGGTGAGAAGTTAATTATTTCTGAATAATGCTCCTAGTTTTTTGTGGACTTTTTTTATGGTCATGGATATGTGAATGTCAAATTTTAGTTTATTGTCTATTTCCACTCCTAGTAATTTGGTGTGTTCTATTGGGTGTATAGTGGTGTTGTCTTTTGCTGTGATGTTAAAGTGAGAGTTGTTTTGAGTATGTTTGGTGGGTTGGAAGATGAGTAGTTTAGTTTTGTTTGGGTTGAGTATTAATTGGGCATTGGATAACCAAGTTTCAACAGAGGAAAAGGCTTCCTGTGTGACTTTTTGCAGTTTGGGTAGGGACTGGGCTGAGCAGATGATGGTTGAGTCATCTGCGTATTCTATGAGTGTGCCATGTTTGGTGGCAGAGACTAAATTAGTGGTGAAAACAGAGAAGAGTAGGGGTCCAAGGATGGATCCTTTGGAACCCCTATAGAGACAGGTAGTTGGGGAGATATGTCATTCTGCGATACATTGGATTGTTGGCGGTCAGACAGGTAACTCTTAAACCAGTTGGTGACTGATTGAGAGAAGGATAGGTTATTGAGTACAGAGATGAGCTGTTTGTGTGGGACCATGTCACATGCTTTAGATAGGTCTAGGAAAGTAACAGAGGAGAGATAGCCATTGTTTTTATGCTGAAGGATAGTGTTAGTAAAGGAGAGTAAGGTAGTGGTGGTGCTATGGTTTGGTCTGAAACCATGCTGAGTATTGGAAAGGAGGTTGTTAGTAAAGAGGTAGTCTGAGACCTGAGAGTGAATACATCTCTCTAGTATTTTGGATAGTTGAGACAGAATAGCTATGGGGCGGTAATTGGTTAGTTCTGTGGAGGGGCCGCATTTGTGGAGGGGAATTATATGTGATATGTTCCACAGTGTGGGAATGTAACTTTCTGACAGAGATCGGTTAATCAAGATGGATACTGGGTAGGTCAGAGCATCAGCTGCGATTTGTAGGTATTCACTTGGGAGGTTGTCTGCTGCTAATATGTTTAGTTAAGAGTTTTTTTATGTTGGAGGTAGGTACAGGAGAAAAAGAGAAGGCAGTGGGAGATTACTAGTTGAAGGTGTGGGTTGGAGGGGAGGGGGATTGTGTTATTTAGCTAGTGATAGTATGGTTTGTGTGAAGTGTGTGTTGAATGAGGTAGCAACATTTTCGGAGTGAGGGATGTTAGGAGGAGGTGTACTGACTTTACCTGGGTGGAGGATGGAGTCTATGGAGGACCAGAATTGTTTGGGGCTGTGTTGGGAGGAGTCTAGGGCAGACTGATAGTATTGGAATTTGTCCTGTTTTATTAGCTTTTTGACTCTATTGCGCAGTTCTAGGAATTTCTGTCTAGTTTAGGGGGTTTTGGTTTTGCGCCAGTGCTCCCAGGCTTTATCCCTGTTTTTCATTTCTGACTTAGTGGTTTTCTGTAGCCATGGGGAGGGTTGTGCTTTGGTTCTGGAAAGTCTTATGGGGGCATGGTAATTAAGGATGTTCAGGAAGGCGGTATTAAAGAATTCAACTGCGTCATCAAGACTGAGGTACTTTAGAGGATGCCAATTACATTCTTTGTGGAATCAGATGAATGTGAGTGGGTTAAAGTTTAGTTTTTTATATATTTGATGGTAGATGACAAGTTTAGCTTGGTATAGCTATTTTTTGAGTAGGAATGTTGGGGAGTGATCACTGAGGCTGTCTGATAAGCAGTCTGTTATATATGACTGGGGGCTTTTACTGGCTAGTATCCAATCCAGGGTAGTGTGCTTGCTGGAGTTTTTATTTATCCTGGTTGGTGACTGGACTAGTTGGGTGAAGCCATGAATGTTTACATGATGGGTTGGATGGTTGCCAGAACAGGATTGCCAGTCAATATTGAAATCACCTAAAATTATAGTTTCTTGGGGAGATGGTGGGTAGACCAGCTGAGGAGGTTTTCTAGTGGAGGGATGTTTTGGCCAGGTGGGAAGTAGCATCCAGTTATGTTGATGGTTTTGTTTTGGTTTATTTTGAAGTTGGTATATATTATTACTTCAGTGCCTATTTGTGGAGCTGATGATTTTAAGATCTGGATGTTTAGATGCTGTTTACATATTATAGCAACACCTCCTCCTTTCTTGTTTAGCTTACAAGCCAAAGCTGAGTGCTCTCCAGGGGAAAATGAATATTGGGCTCAAACAGGTAGACACATACTCAAAGTTAACTTTAGCTGTTTGCAGACAGTTCAGACCCACACTGCACTTTTCTTATAAGAATGATAAAGGTGGTACCGCAGTTGAATACTTACGAGTGGTGTTAGGTTCAAAGTTAACTTTAGCTGTTTGTAGACAGTTCAGACCCGGACTGCGCTTTTCTTATAAGAATGATAAAGGTGGTACCGCAGTTGAATACTTAAGAGTGGTGTTAGGTTCAAAGTTAACTTTAGCTGTTTGCAGACAGTTCAAACCCAGACTGCGCTTTTCTTATAAGAATGATAAAGGTGGTACCGCAGTTGAATACTTGAGTGGTGAGACACTGAGCTCCTCATGGGGCCTGTAGTAGAGTGGATTGTAGTTATTTTTATTATTATATTTTATTATCGTTATTATTATGTTATTATTTATTATTTTAACGAGGTTTTGGTTTCCAGATCTAACAGTATAACTGGGGAGGTAAGGGGTTAAGATACATGAAATAGAGGGGCAGATGGAGGGGTGGAATATGAGTTTGTGAGCAGTGGTGAGTTGTATGAATTTCAGGTGATTAGGAAGCTCAAGCCAGTTTCTGAAGTGGAGGGAATGGCAGTGATGGGTGGAGTATTTGGACCCTGTAACAAATTTACAGACTTTATTATAGCAGGCTTCCAATTTGTTTTTTAGGCTAAATTGGAGATGAGTAAGTAGAGGGGCACCATGCATAAGCGAGGGGAGCAGGTAGGCGGAGGCTAGACTATGTCTGGGAGAAGTGGTTAGATAGCGATTTTGTCTATACAGCAGACCTAGGTTTTGGTGGGGTTTTTTGATATTATTTTGGATGTGGATATTGAGTTTTAAATATTCATTAATGGTGACTCTGAGTAGTTTAGTGTGAGGTACAATTTCCATTAGAGAATTATTGTGGCTTTTTATTTTAAAGGAACTTCTGTGTAGGGTGAAATTTCTCCAAGGAGAGAATATCATGATTTTGGTTTTGTTAGCATTGAAAGTGAGATGCTTGTTTAGCATCCAAGTTTTGATACTGGAGAAGGCTGTTTGGGTTTTTTGAAGGAGTTCAGAGGGAGAGTTTGCTGCACAGATGATTGTGGAATCATCGGCATACTGGATCAGTGTAGCATTATCTATGGATTTGTGAAAGTTCTTAATGAAAATATTGAAAAGTAAGGAGTCAAAAATAGAGCCTTGGGGGATGCCGGAGGGATTGTTGAGAAAGAATGAAGTGGAATGTTTCCATTTAACAGCTTGTTGTCCATTGGAGAGATAGCTTGTAAACCAGGCTATGGAAGAAGGAGAGAAATTGAGTGCCACGATGGCCTGTTCTTTTGTGACAACAGGCAAAGGAATGGTAGAGGGTATTTCATACTGAGTGACCGGACATGATGAGTGGGTGAAATTTTTCATCAAAATTTGTCAGCCAGCAAGTTTGCTATTTTTTCTAGGTAAGTATAGGTAGTACCATCTATAGGCAGCTCAGCAATTTTTGACTCCTTCATTTAAGATTTCAGACATAACTAAAAATGCTTTGTGATTATCATTTGCTTGGGAGGCTATTTTACTCTCATATTTATCTTTTGAAGACTTGAATATTTCCCTAATTTTACAGTTGAGACTAATATGGGATTTTTTTTCTCTGTTGTCCATACTCCCACTTAGTCTTAGATGGGAATTTCTTCCTTCTGTTGTATAGTCTATTTATGCCAGGGGTCCACTAGGGTAGCTTGTTTTTCTGGCTAGACCTAGGTTTAGTTCGGTCAGGTTCTGCCATTTTTTTGCAGTTCTTTAAGTTGTTGTACAGAGCATTTGTGTATACTTCTGCATAGGCCTCCATGTTTTGGGGGTTAGAAGGAACTTTGAAGTTACTTATTCTGTCACTTAATAGAAGGTAATTTGCCTTGGAAAAATTATTTAAGGTTTTAAGGTTTGATGGGGGTTTTACCAGTATATTTATTTCAAAGAAGACCAATTTATAATCCGATCTTACCAATAAGGACATTATGCTGGGACAGGGGAATGCAATGCTCCCCCATGTTTATGACTATTATATCAAGGATATTTGAGCCTCTAACAGGAGTACAGACCAGCTATTCCAAAGCATTTGTACTGACACAATCAAAGGAATCTCTGAACCTGCCTGTTAGTAGTCATGTATGTTTCCCAGTTTATGGAGGGGGTAGCTAAATTGCCCATGAGCAGTATGTTGAGATGAATGGTAACTGATTCTATTAACTTCATTTATGCAGAGTGGTTTTCATGGTTCATACTTGGGGACCTGTAGCGAGTGATAATATGGGTGGGGATTTTACCTATGGTCAGCTGGACATGGAATAGCTCAAGTGAGCCATTCTACTTGACCAATCAAGAGGTATTTTTTTATGTAAATGGAAACACCCCGTCCTTTAATTTTTTTCTTTTGAGTGGGTGGCCTTAATGAGTGATTGGCATTGTGACCTTGCCTTGCTTTCCACAGCCTTGAACCATGTCTCTGTAACTGCACAGACATCAGCATTCTCCAGGGTGAGGTGAGCTTCCAGGGTGTGCAGTTTTTTGTTAAGACTCCTAGCACTGTGAATTAGTACCTTCAGCTCAGCATTAGAAGAATTTGTTACATTGGTAGGTCTGTTAATTTGGCCACATTATTGTGCCTTTCAGTATAGATGCCCTATACCATGACTGTATCATACCAAGCAACAAGATATGTGGCTGTTTCCAGTTCTTTTTTATTAAACCTGCATTTGTCTTTTTCTCCCAAATTTTCAATGGCCATTGCAAACCAAAGTGTATATAGTCCTCTTTCCTGGGATGCTATTATTAAGCTTTCATCTTTAGGTTTCAGTTCACCTCTCCTTAACCATTGTTGTATCATATCTTGGTCAGCATGAAGTTGTTCTAGGTGATCTCTGTACTTGCCACTATATTTATGGATTTCCCATTTTTCTTCCTTCTCATCTGATCCTTTTTCTTGTTCATAGGTTCATATGTGTGTACTAGGCTAGTGTACTAGTGCCTCTGTCGAGTAGAGCTACTGGAGATATCTCCGGGGTGAATTTTCTATTTCCCATCACTCATCAAGATTTCTCTTGAAGAGGGTCAGCGAGGTGCTCTTCTTGACATGTATGGGAAGTCTATTCCATAGCATGGGCAATCTCTCGGTTATGAACCTGTCCCTCAAGTACGTTTTGTTGATTGTGGTAATGAGGTTGAGGTCTCTGGAGTGTGTGGTGCAGAGGGATTGGGATTTCTTTAGCTGTAGCATTTCTAACAGGGCTGGGTCAGACATGGCTTTGTAAGTCAAGCAGTGATCACCTCTAAGTAGGTGATATGAGACAGAGAATACTTGGAGTTTTTTGAGTCTGTCCATATAGAACAAGTGTTTAAGGCCTAGGATACTTTTTGTGAGATATTTTTGTGACCTCTCCAGTTGTTGCAGGTGTCTAGTGAGGTACATGCCAAATGGGGTATTGTACTCAATGATTAGCCTAATGAGGGAAGAGTACAGGGAGACAATGACCTCTTTTTTTCCTGGATACAAAACCCTTAGTAATGAGATATGCCACCTAGAAGGACTTTCTAACCACAGTGGCAATGTGATGATCAAAAGAGAGGTTGCTGTCAACCTGTGTTCCCAGATCTCTTTTAATGCCTTCTGTGTTCAGTGGACTACTATTGATGTGGTAATTCATGGGAAATGGGTTTTTACCAAAGGAGATAACAACACATTTTTTTGGCATTGGGCTTAAGGCCATGGTTCTGACACCAGTTATTGGTCTCATTGAGGCCATTCTGTAGGATGTCGACATCACTTGGGGAGTTAATAATAGCTCCCAACTTGCAATTGTTTGCGAACTTTGTCAGCCAGAGTCCCTTCGTGTTGGCCTGGACTTCAGAGAAGTAGATACCAAACAGGAAAGGACCCAGGACCGAACCCTGTGGGACTCCACTCATCACTAGTCGGCAGTCTGACCTAGAGTCAGCTACTTTCACACTGTGGGTTCTATCTTTGAGCCAGTTTGCAAGCCACCTAGTGATATAGGGGTTGATGCCTAGCTTAGTGAGATTTTCTATGATTCCTGAGTGGGGAATGGTATCAAAGGCCTTGGCCAGCTCAAGGTAGGCTGTATGAACCAGCTTGCCTTCATCCACACCTTTGGTGACTGACTCAATGAAGTTGACCAAGTTAAGCAGGAATGATCTACCCTTCACAAAACCAAACTGTGTGGGATCCAGAGTTGGAGATTCCTTATGTCCTTGTTTATTAGGTCCATGATAATGCGTTCCATAACTTTGCATATCAGACTTGTCAGGCTAATGGGGCGATAGTTACCAGGGTCTGTAGCCGCACCTTCGTGGAGAGGGATGACTGTAGCAGTGCCTCATTTGGTAGGGACAAAGCCTGAGGTGAGGCTGTGGCTGAACAGGGCACACAGCTGAGGTGCTAGTTCCCTCCATAGTTCATGTAGAACACAGCCAGGGATATTGTCAGGTCCCATAGAAACTGCATTCTTGGCCTTGGACGGTGCTATTTTAACCTGTGCAGCAGTATTACTGGGCCCCTGGCAATCTACTGGTATTGTGATTGGTCCTTTGGGGGGGGGAGAGGGGGAAAGATGGCAGTGAATCTGTTGGCCAGTATATTGACAATATCTGTTGGCTCGGTATAGGAGGTACCATTGTGCAGTAGCTCAGAGCAAATCTGGGTATGGCTGTGGAGATTCTTTACATAACTATAGAAGGCCTTGTGGTTGTCTTTACTATCTGCTGCAATTCTGTTTTCATAGCTAGCTTTAGAGGATTTGATGAGGGATCTCAACTTTTTGTTGAGGCTGATAAGGGAGTTTTTCCAGTCTTGGGACTTCACTGTATTTTGCATAAGTTTCCTCCTTCTGTTGTGGAGTTTGTTTATGGCAGGGGACCACCAGATTGGCTTCCTTTTTTTGGAAGAGAGCATCTTGGTTCTATTGGGCATGGCAAAATCCATGCATTTGTGTACGTGTTCGTACAGTGCATTGGTGTATGATTCGGCGGTCATTTAACTATTCTCCACTTGTGTGGGTGCCGTGAAGTTAGCCACTTCTGTTTTTAGGAGCCCAAAGTTAGCTTTGGAGAAGTTTTTCATGGTGGTTATTGCAGGGGCGTGGGGGGTGGGAGGGATCTGGATTTCCAAAGTGATTAGTTTGTGGTCGGATCTAACCAGGGAGGAGTTGACTATTGGAGTAGAGCAACGGTTGCCCATGTTAGTAATGACCAGGTCAAGGATGTTGCTACCTCTAGTGGGGGTAAGAACGAGCTGGTCCAGGGCATTGAAATTAATAAATTCCAGGAAACATTGGGCAAGTGTATTAGTACATGAGCAGTTTTCTCAGTTACTGGAGGGGTAGTTGAAATCGCCCAGTATGAGAGTGTTAGGTTGGACTCTAATATTCTCCAGGGTTCTTACGAAAGTGGAGCATGGAGTGTGAGTCTTGAAACATGGTTGGGGACCTATAGCAGGCTATGACTTGAATTGCTGTCTTCCTAATGTTAGTTGCACCTGAAGTATCTCTGATGTGTTATGTTGGGCTACCAGTCTGGAGATGTGTGCATCCTTTATGAATATGGAAACACAACCACCTTTGGAGCTTTGGTCCAAGTTCTGGGGCTGAAAGGTGTGAAATGAGTTATAGCCTGTTAGTGCAGGGGTGCTTTCTGCTGCCTTGAACCAGGTCTCTGTTATAGCACGAATGTCAATATTCTCCATTTTATGGAGTGCTTTCGAGCAAGTGCATTCTGAGATTTAGACTTCTAGTGCTGAGCAGCATGACCCTCAGATTGCATTTGTTTGTAGCTGTTATGGTGTTAATTTGGTCTTTGGAACACCGCCTAAAAAAGGCACTACATGGGTGGCAAGGGCCTTGGCCAGTATCCAGAAGTCCAGGATGACAGATGCAGGCCATCTCTGGCAAAGCATCGAGGTCTGTCAATCATGCCATCCCAGGCAGACAGATATTGGATCCCATAAGAATGACACCAGAAACAACGAATTGTTAAATCAATAATTTTCTGCTTGTACTGTGGCATCATTCTGGGTGATGGTAGGATGCTTCTCAGGGCTAGGGTTATACCCATAATCCATATATTTTTTTTCTTTATTTTTGGTATATTTAGATGCTGTCTGACTTTTGCCAACTTCTGGTTTAATTTTCAGTCTCATTTTAGACCAAAATGCTTCTGCTAAATTAAGCAAGGATGTCATCTTAAACTTCTTTTCCTCATATTTTAAAACTTTCACTTTGTCTGGATTTGGTGAGGTCAGCAGATATGTATGCAGTCCAATGATTGCACATCTGTACATGTAATCAGTTTTGAAGATATCCATACCGACTTCAGAGTGAGGACTATACAGTCTTGATATACAATGATTTTTATATATCATTTGAAAAGGGTGAAGCATTTTTCTTGTTTTCTGGTTCAGCTAATCCAGTACTTTTAGGGGCAAGTCAATCACCCCAAAATTGTAAGATAGGACATGAACAGCAAATTGGTTTATAGCTTGAATTTTATTCCTAGATATCAAGACTGTCTTCAATATTAGTTTCAGTCTTCTGAATATTCCTTACTAAGCTTTAGTCTCATTTGTTCATGTTTTGTTGCTGATCATTCATTTATTCACGAATACGTATACACTCATTCCTGCTCATGTTCCTTTATATCACATTCCTGTTCCAGATTATTATTTTCTTGATGCTGCAAGTTTACTGCTTTACATGTTGTTTTTGCAGATTTATGAAAACCAAATGACATTCTTAAATCAGCTGAGAACATTTTAACCAGTTGCTTTTGTGCTTTTAACCCCCTCATATGATGAACTATACAGTTTTAATTCATCCACAAAAAGTAAATGAGACGTTTGGAGGGAAAAGGTGGACATTACCTGTAACCATTACCTAACCTGTTAAATAAAGAGCTTAATGGGTTACAAGCATGGCAAAACAACAGCAGTGACAGAGAATCACAATGGAATACCCACCTTTGAATTTTTATCTCTGGGATAATAATTTACCCTTTGTCATGGCTCAGCTACAAAGTGGGAGTGATGATTAATTAGGATACCTTTGAGTAAATGTAAGGTGGAAAGTGACACAGTGTCAGAGCCTTACTTGAGATGAGGGCAACCATGTTGCCATCTTTTGGTACCTATGTGCATGCCTATGGAAGCAGTGGATCCATCATGAGCCTGTGACACTCGTGATGTGTCACCAGTTCTACTATGATATGAGGAAAATAATGTGATCATTGCAGTGTTGGGGGATGTGTGCTGGAGAGTAACAGTAGGTTATACCAGGTCACTTATGCCATCAGCAGCATGCGGTGGTACAGAAGGTGTCGCCAGTGTGGAAGACCATGTGCTGTGATCTGTGCACCCATATTTTCACTGACCCCATTCCTGATGAATGACAATAAACAACATATGATTTACACTCCCTACCTCCTCAGTGGCCTAACATGTTGCTGTCTCATTTTACATGGACACTGTGGCCAACATCTGTCATGTATACTCAATGTCTTACAAAATAATGCTATGTCCACTGATGGTGCAGGACAGTCAGTTGCAGATATTTGTTGCCACTACCTGCTAATGGGTCAGTTTATGTGCTGCAGCATGTGTTTAACTGTTTGTACATGTCTATTTATCATTACACATACCATTCTATCTTTATATACACAGGATCATGCTCCTACACTGATATTGTTGTCTCAGGCTACACCCTGTGCAGTTATGTAGGTTGTACATGTAAATATCCATGAAGTAGGGCATCTGTACAGATGCTCTCAACTAGGCAACATAACACATCTGCATATTTCCCACAGTTACATCCTCCCCCCTTGCACACAGTGAAACAATGCTACTTCAGTGTCATGCTGTTCCTTATGAATCCCAAAGCAGGTGTGGCTCACTCACCTGTGAAATAATGTATAGTGTCAGTATAGATACGAAGCAGTTCACATTGATGGAACCCACACACACCATTCCAACCTACAGTATCTAAAGTGAAATATATAGCATTTCCAGGTACACTGGTGAATGTCTAAATCTCACTTAAAGTTGAGCTTTCATTACCTCTAGCCACAAAACTGACACAATCATAACAGCTTTTGGCACATCGTTTCCAGAGAGTATACTGTTGCATCACAGTCAAATAGCATGCAGTAGGCCTTGTATCTATTAATCATTTCTTAAGGACTTTGCATATTTTTCAGTGATACTGGTTTTGCATTGATGGGTGTACCTAAGAACCATACCATGTCATATATCTCTCCAGTGGTGCATAGCTATGTTTGTATCTAGTGGGATCAGTGTGCTCCCATTTTAATACTCAGAGTTTACACATCTGCATATACATCATGTCTGTGTGTCACTGCAACTGCTTGTTGCAGCTGAAGCATGCCTGCATAGTCTCACATCTAGGGTCTTCCCTGTGCATGTGCAGATATCCTTGCCAGCCAAACCTGTGATGGTGGAACAGTACAACAATGCTGTTAATGTATGGACAGTGGCTTCAAACATGACTGTAGAGTTTATACTGCATTACGTTATTTGGCACAGGACCTTTTGCAAATCTGTTGGAATATTCAGTCCATGTCATTCACCCTACAGAATACCCTGCAGCACGTCAGCAGGACTGTTGGATACAAATTTGATTGGACACTGCTGTGTGGTACATAGAGTGGTATGTGTCTGCAAACAGTGCTTACAAGATATATTTTGTGGATGATATGTTGCAATTGACAATAGTCTGTGGACAGCATATCATGTAACTGACATGTACACCACACAGTCTGTGTACACTAGGCACTAATTATCTACAAGAGCTGATATGTTCCCTATTACACATATCCTGTTACAGAGACATGGCTATATGCCTCATAACTCTGTCTGAGTATTGCATGTAGTGTTGGCATATATATTTTTCAGTGTTTCTTATGATCTGCAGTGCTGCAGTCCCACCATTTTGTAGAACATATATAATATGGAATTTGAATGTGTGTGAACACTCCCTATTGTAGTCCACATAACTACAACAGTTCATAATTCATGCTTCCACTTTGTGTACCTGTACATTTTCTCAGGTTACAAACCTGCATACTGCCTTTTTACTAACTATTGCCTCTTTGCACCATGCTAGTTTTTTGCATTGGTCATCCTTCATTCAGACATGCTTTAGCATACCTCTTAACTGTACAGATTTTCACAGAATGGCCAGATTTTGTCTCATATCTTTGGTCTGCTCCTCATAAAATTTGTGGTTTTCTGGCAAATAATTGAAGATTGAAGTCAGCAAATAATGACAGACATTTGAGTTTCAGATTTTATATCCTTCAGAAAACACATAAGAATGCAAAACCTGTTATTCTAGCAAGTTTCCAAGTTTATAATAGCAATATTTAAATTCTGTCCATATTTTTGGGTCTTTGTCCCCCCTTTCTTTCTGGCTTTGTCCAAATTTCTTACACTGAGAGGTTGAGAGGTATTATCTGTGGTTCCTTCATCACCATATTTGTGGATTTCCAGTGGAAGGCATGATCATGTGGTGTGTCACAAGTACAATGTTAGGAACGACACCCATTTTAAGGTCAGCTAGACCATGCTATGGCATGCATTGCAACCTGCTTGGACATCTTCCTGGGAATGCTTGGTATATGCACAAGTCTTAGTGCATTGTGTGTTTTCTCATACCAAGGTAGAGTGGTTGAAGTATATGGTGTACTACAGTATTCTCTACCTACTGTCTTATCTGCATATTACGTATGTATATGCATATATTATGCGTGTCTTTTACATCCCACATAGCATCATATGTAGTTGCTAGGCATGCAGTTTAGGAAATCACTGAGGAGTCAAACTAAATTTCCCAATTGCCCAACGATACTATTTGGGTGAGTGATTATTCCAGAGTCATACAATAAGCAAACACAGCCTGAAGAAATTAAAATGTGGTGTACAGCTCATTAGCAACTTATAACCATGATCCTCTGCAATAACCGTCAGACAAAAAGCCATGAAAGGTAAATTAATTATGGATAACATAGCACCTAATGCAAGAACAGAACACACAATTGATTGATCTTACAGAATCAAAGGTGATCATGCTACTTGTTGAGTCACTGGATGCACTTTGAGTAGACAAAATACCTGCCACGGTCACTCACACAGGGCTGTGCTGGCCTGACAAGAGTTCCTTCCCTTCCACATTCCTGCCATCTTTTAAATGCCTTCACCTCTGATTACCTTACTACCACCATTATCTCATCCTGCCTGTTTGCAACACTCGGCTTTGGCTGCTCTGGGTAAAGCATGCTTTAGCAGTTATCCATGATGGCCACACGCACAACAACTACAGCCATTGTCATCCGACTCACACATTTGACCATTAACAAGAAATTGAGACAAATATTGTGTGCTGACATTTTAGCTGTTGATCATGTACTGCCTATTTCATTCACAGACATACTCGTTTTGTCATATATCATTGCTGCATTAACATTCCATTAAACTGGTCCATACAGCCGCAGCTCACCTACATTATACTGTACATTAACATTTCCATTATACTGGTTCATACAGCCGCAGCACACCTACATTATACTGTACATTAACATTTCCATTATACTGCTCCCTACAGCAGCCGCACCCCTATATGCTACTGCACAATTGGCATGCAACCTGCCTGACATGCATATCACTTTCTTTAACATGCCTGTGAATATTATCAGTTTTACATATGTGCCACAGAGCTATTATTGCTGTGTCCACCTTTGTACGCCACCTCTGCTAGGGATGTCACATACAGCCTTCCATTATAACTTCCACATATTATTCAGAGCAGATGGCTGCCATGTCTATGAGTCACACTGATATGTGTACAACTCCAGGTGTGTATTACAGTCCACCATTTGGACATGTCACTAACTTGACACTTTGTTCTGCACAGCATGCATCTTCTCCACTTATAGAATCCACAATGGTCACATACCATGCTGAATCATATAGTGTGTCATGTCCTTCCTTCTCCCCATACTCCCTTGCTCTCTTGCACCTAGTCATGCCTACTTTGACATTTCTCAAATAAATAATAAATAAAGGGGTCTTATAACAGAAAAAAAAAAAAAAACATTCTCATGACTCTCCACCATCAATCTGATCTTCTTGTACCTTATTCCATTTGTGGAACCTGGCTCCACCCAGTATATATATTGTGAAATAAAAATCATTAAATAATCACGGTGGTCCTTGTATTTGATTGTTTTTTTTCTTTTATGTATTAAAAGTCTGTGCATAGTATATTAAATTCCATGACTGCAATGTGCATAATACATTGTCTTTCATGACTGTGAGATGCTGCTTTTATCTGATATTATCCTGGCAGTGATAATTTGCTAACTTCTTTTATTTATTTGACTCTACATGATGATATATTCATTAAGGTGCATACCTATGTTCCATATTACAATGCCGGAAGTATTGGTTACATCATTTTTGGCATTATCTACAATGCTGTGCCATTCCTTTGGAGTCCACCCCATAGTACTAGAAAGTAATAGTGTTTGAAAGAGAACAGTAGCAACAGTAACGATTGAAGAAATATGGGGAACTTATATTATGTGTGGAACAGCTGTATAGGAATATAACACTGACGGAAGAGAAGAAGGCATACTCAACAAATATTACAAAGACATTTGCATACAGATATGTGTGTGTGTGTGTGTGTGTGTGTGTGTGTGTGTGTGTGTGTGTGTGTGTGTGTGCAGGCAGGGTGCGTGTGTGTGTGTGTGTGTGTGTGTGTGTGTGTGTGTGTGTGTGTATATATATATATATATATATATATATATATATATATATATATATATATATATATATATACATATATATATATATATATATATATATATATATATATATATATATATATATATATATATATATATATATATATATATATATATATATATATATATATATATATATATATATATATATACACACACACACATATACATACGTATGTATAAATATATGTATATATATATATATATATATATATATATATATATATATATACACACACACACACACACACACACACACACACACACACACACACACACACACACACGTACATGCGTAACCCCTTTTTCCTGTTTTGCACATGGTGTCAAGGTGTCACTTTCGACAAGTGGCAATCATCTCAGGCCAGGTGGCTAGCCTTGCCACAGTAGTTCATCTGTGCCACTCACTCACACACACACTCGTACCTACAGCCAATTTAGAGTGTTCAGTCCACTTACTGCATGCCTTTGAAATGTGGGAGGAAACCAGAAAAACCCTAATGACTACAGGAAGGACATGCAGACTCCACACAGAAGGCACCCCAGCCAAGTATCAACCAAGAATCAAACCAGAGAACCTCTTGCTGTGAGGCAACAACACTAGCCGCTGCATATATATATATATATATATATATATATATATATATATATATATATATATATATATATATATATATATATATATATATATATATATATATATATATATATATATATATATATACAGTTTTTCCCCTTAGGTGAGCTAGTATTTTTTTGTGAACTTAATGCATAGTGCCTGAGATTCATTGGAGTGAGAATAATCATTGTAGTGCTTTTCAGAATGGAGTGGGCAGGCTAATAGGAAGGCATTTTAAATGGTGGGCATGAGTGAGCATGCAGTTCCCATGCAACACAGTTTGTAGGCAAAGGTGGACATGCTGTACCTTTTAAACTGAAGCTTAAATGTTAATGGATTGACAAGTATAATACTGCCAGTGACAGGTAACCTGCATGCCTTTTGTAAGGTAAGGCAACTAATGCCCAGTTATCAGAATGAGATATAAAATGACATATTTTGTAACTGGCAGGTTGTACAGGGTAGGAGCTTCAAACAGAGTGAGAGATGTCATATGTTTAAATTCATTTCCTGATACCTCAGTTATTTGGTGTTTTATCTACCATTTCACCTTTGCATGGAATGAAGGTCAAGTCTTAAACTAGAAGAAAACAGGTTTGGGTATTTATAAATATGCTGTGCAGATGTGTGCATGCATCCTGCACAGGATGTCTCAAATGTAGATTGTGGTAGTCTGCAGCACCATACTACAGACATAATCTGTTCCTGAATGATGCATAGGCTTACCTAGTATACAGTACTACATGTGCCCATCATAAGGGGCACCCATCAGTCATCATGTGCAGGTGTGATTTATGTAAATGCTTTCCTCCCTACCCATAACATTGCACCAGGAATCACTACCATATTTTGGTGATGAGGTGATTTAGTGCGGTGTGACATCCCATTGGCAGCAGCTCGCTCAGTAGGAGTGGGCCATATTAGGTTTTGGTAGTAGGTCTGCCTGTACCATATAGAATGGCACTGATGATAAGGATGCTCTTTCTTTGCAACAAAGTGTCTTTTTTTTTCTTACCATGTGAATGTGTTGCTCAGCTGTGTTTGCTGAGCAACATATTAGCGGGGTAGGGGATCACAATTCTGCAAGATGCGGTGCCATCATTTTTTATGTGGCTGGATTACCATGAGTTATTCAGCTGGTACCAGATGGTACATGAAGGCATTTTCTTTTATGACTAGGCTACATTTGTAGAGGAGATGATGTGCATATGCACTATGTGCAAGGAGTGCAGTGCCTACATAGCGAGGTAAGACAGTAAACACTGTTTAACTTTATGAATCACAGAGGGGTTTGGTAAACACATCTATGGCATATCAAGCCTGTTCTATGGCACACGATGTTCATGAATTATGCTACAAGTTGTTTTCACTGGGGTAGTACTGGTATAGGGTAATCTAAAGTATCAAGCATTTGTAGGAAATGTCTATCAAGATTTATTTTTTTATTTATTTTTTCTTGTTGTCTCACATACCAGAGGAAGATTTATTTATATCTAGGATATGGCAATGGCTAGTAAACCAGTCACTCAAAAAAAATAATCTAGTTTTCAGATTGTGTTAAAGTGCTTTGAAGGATGCACTGTAAGCTAGTGTAATAATTTTATATACAATGTGTTCTTGATAGAGAGAAGTTCTAAAGTCAGTTTGTTGATAAATATAGATATAGGTAATGCATCCAATAATGTACCTTGTGTAACTCCAGTGTTTATGGCCAAGTTATATGAATAATTACTTCAAGAGATGACTTTAAAGACTCTGTTTTAAAGTCAGAAGAGATCTATTTCACTACTGATTCCCTAAATCCAATTTGTGTTAAGGTAGTGACAGAGTATCTATAACTAAAACATTCAAAATCCATTTTAATTTATTTATGTTATTATTATTTATCTTTGTTGATGGGGCAGGTGGGTTGAGCCAGGGACCCAACATATTCAAATACAGTATGAGATTTTTCAGATTGACAATTTGCTTCACTTTAAGAGGTATTACACTGACAGGTATAAACTGCATAATATATTACATCACTCTTCACAGGGGAAAAATAAACTGTTGCTGTCATTTGGTGGCAATGCCAGGGAGTCGTATAATCATAAGAGATAAAAAACTAAATGGAAATAAAGGAGTGACAAGTAAAATTATGCACATATGTAGAAGATGAGTTGTGTTTAGCAGAGGATTATCAATTGTTCCTAGGTTCATAGGTTCATAGGTAGGTACTAGGCTATCAGCCCGAGGGCCAAAGCAAGCCTAAGCAGCGGTGTATTGGCTTTCACCACCCATGTATTGTTAAATTCCTGTCCCTCTATCGAGCAGTGCCCCAGACATAATCCCAGGGGTGAATTTCCTATCATCCTTCCACTTATCAAGGTTTTTCTTGAATAGTGCTAATGATGAGCTCTGCTTGATGTGGATGGGAATCTTGTTCCAGAGCATGGGAAGTCCCTAGGACATGAATCTATCCCTCCAGCATGTCCTATTTATTGCTGTGGTGAGGTTTAGGTTCCTAGAGCGTGTAGCTCGGGGAGATTGCGATTTCTTCAAGTGGAGCATGTCCAATAATTCTGGGTTTGACATGGCTTTGTATGTCATACAGAGGTCTCCTCGGAGTAAACAGTATGCGACCGAGTAGAGTTTGAGTTTTTTGAGCTGGTCGGCATAGGGCAATTTTTTGAGGCCAGCAATCCTCTTGGTGAGGTACTTTTGGGGCCTCTCAAGTTGTTGTAGGTGTCTTGTGAGGTACATCCCAAATGGGGCATTGTATTCAATGAGGGGTCTGATAAGTGATGAGTAGAGGGGAATGATGACTTCCTTATTTCTAGATGCGAACCCTTTTGTAAATAAGTGGACCACATAGAAAGCTTTTCTGAACACTGTGGCAATGTGGTTATCAAAGGAGAGGTTGCTATCCACTTGGGTCCCAAGGTCTCTTATCACACTTTCTGTGTTAAGTGAACTTCCCCCTATTTGGTAATTCATGGGTACCGTGTTTTTGCCATAGGAGATAACAATGCACTTTTTGGCATTTAGTTTGAGGCCATAATTTTGACACCAGGTGTCAGTCTCAGTGAGGCCCTTTTGCAAGATGTCTATGTTGGCAGGGGAATTGATAATGGCACCCAGTTTGCAGTCATCTGCAAACTTGGTTAGCCATATATATACCTTTGCTGTTCACTTGCACTTCAGAGAAGTATATACTGAACAGGAGGGGTCCCGGGACTGAACCCTGGGTACTCCACTTGCCACTGGTTTGGAGTAGGATCTGGAGTCAGCAACTCTAAATGTGTGGATTCTGTCCATGAGCCGGTTGGCCAGCCATATCATGATGTAAGGGTTTATGTTACGTTTGGTGAGTTTACCACTGATTCCTGAATGAAGGATAGTGTCAAAGGCTTTAGTGAGGTCCAGGTAGGCTGTCTGGACTACCTTGCCCTCATCTATGGCCTGAGTAACTGTTTAAAAGAAGTCTACCAGGTTTAGGAGACATGACCTACCTTTTACAAATCCGAATTGGGTAGCATCCAGAGTTTGGAGGTTACCTATATCTTTGTTTATGAGTTCCATGATGATACGCTCCATGACCTTGCAGACCAGGCTTGTCAGTCTAATAGGTCTATAGTTCCTGGGGTCTGTGGTGGTTCCTCTTTTGTGGAGTGGGATAACAGTTGCTGTGTGCCATTCTGTGGGCACATAGCCTGTGGTGATGCTGTGGTTGAACATGAATTTTAGGTGGGGGGCTAGTTCATTTTGGAGTTTGTGTAAGACGCAGCCTGGGATGTTGTCCAGTCCCATGGATGCTGTGTTTTTGGCTTTAGAGAGTGCCATTTTTACCTGTGTGTTTGTGATTGCCAGGGCTGTACAACCATCTGGTATAGTTATGGGCCCTTTGGGGGGTGAGGGGGGAGTAATGTTTGCACTGAATCTATCTGCCAATATGTTGGCTATATCAGTTGGCTCTGTATATTTTGTGCCATTCTGTTGTAGCTCAGTAGAAATCGGAGTGTTGTCATGGAGATTCTTGACATAGCTAAAGAATGCCTTGTGATTGTCTTTGGAATCTGTGGCAATTTTTCTTTCAAAATTAGCTTTGGAGGATTTTATGAGAGATCTTAGTTTCTTACTGAGGCTCATCAGTGAGTTCTTCCATACCTGAGTTTTTACTCTCTTTTGCAACAGTTTCTTCCTTCTTTTGTAGAGTTTGTTAATGGCAGGGGACCACCAGATTGGCTTCCTTTTTTTTGGAGGATAGCATCTTGGTTTTGTTGGGAATAGCATGATCCATACACTAATGCAGGTGCTCGTAGAGTGCATTTGTGTAGGATTCAGCAGTCATGACTGTATTGACTATGTTATCCATCTGCAGGGGTGTCATGAAGTTAGCCACCTCAGTTTTGAGAAGAGTGAAGTTCCCTTTGGAGAAATTTTTTACAATGGTTTCCTTGTGTGGTGGTGGGGTCGGGATGTGGATATCTATGGTGATAAGTTTATGGTCTGATCTAATGAGTGAGAAGTTAATCTCAGGCATTGAGCACCAGTCACCCATGTTGGTAATGACCAGGTCCAGAATATTGTTGCCCCTGGTGAGGGCACTGACAAGTTGATTCAGGGCGTTAGAGTTTATAAACTCCAGAAATTGTTGAGCCAGGGGATTAGTACAAGAGTAGTTTACTCAGTTAATGTTTGGGTAGTTGAAATTGCACATTATTATGGTGTTTGGTTGGACCCTCATTTTTTCCAATGTCCCCAGGAACGAGGAGTGAGCGTCCTGGGTCATGGTGGGGGATCTATAACAAGCTACAATTTGGAATGCATTTTTGCCCTGGGTTAGTTGCACTTGGATGATTTCAGAGGCATTATATTTTGCAACTAGCCTGGAGGTGTTGATGACCTAGATGAAGATGGATATGCCTCTGCCCTTCGTGTTGCCATCTGGGTTTTGTGGCCGAAACATGTGGTATGAGTTATAGCCTGGTAGAGCTGGGGTGCTCTTGGGAGCCTTAAACCAGGTCTCCATCACTGCACAGATGTTGATGTTCTCCATTTTGAGTAGTGCCTCAAGTGAGTGCATTTTGAGGTTTAGACTCCTAGCATTGGGTAACATTGCCCTCAGTTTTTTGTTTCCTGTAGTTCTTATGGTGGTGGGTTTGTTTTTTGAGCCTTGTCTAAAAAAGGCACTATAGGGGCGGCAAGAGCCTTGGCAAATATTCTGAATCCCAGGGGTGAGAGGTGCAGGCCATCTCTGGTGAAGCATCGTGGCCTGTCAAGCATGTCATCCCAGGCAGACAGATACTGGATCCCCTATGTATGACACCAGAAGCTTAGCCAGTTGTTGAAGTTGATCATCTTATCCTTGTACTGTGGTATCATTTTTGGTGAAGGAAGGATGCTACTCAGGGCTAGGGTCATACCTGCCTGGGCTACAAGATCAGAGAGCTCTTCCATATCTCTTTTCATGTAGAACATTGAGTTACGTTAAAAGGATAGAGTAGGTCATCATTCCAATTAGACATGGTCTATGATTCAGGAATATTTGTTGGAATTCTTTAGGTGAAGAAACAGTTTATTTTATTATTATTTATTTTATTTTACATTTGTTAACCGGGAAAGTCCATCTGTACATGTACCCTTTTTCAGTGGAGGCCCAGGGAGAAAAGCTCCGAAATACAATACAAATGAGATAAATAATTTACATTCTGGGTATTATAGATTATAGATACAAAATTTAAGAAAAGACAGAAATATATCCATTTCAGGTACCTAAAAACAGATTAGCTACAATTCTAAATTCAAAAACGATTTTAGTTTTCTAGTCATAGATAGTTATACAGAAGATTGAGTATTAATTTTGCATGACTAGATTCAATAGATATGATTCATAGGAGTGACATACATCCTGAGGGGTAGAACTAAATCTTCATTTACAAGAAGTTTTCTATTAAGGAAGTGTAGGCGGGGTGAAACAGGCATAGTAGATCAAGAGGAGTTTTGATGTAGTCAGAAGAGTTGAAGGCATCAGAGTTGAGAGGTGAGACAGGTAAGTAGGATGGTAGTTGCTCTAGCCTGGGGTGTGGCAGGTGCATAGACAGGAGTTAGTGAGATGGTTTTAAGCAGTTTTTTAAACTGTTTAGGTGAGGAGGTATTCATAAGTGGATTGGGTAGAGCGTTCCAGAGTTTGGTGATACAGTAGGAGAAGAGGGCTTCACCTGCTGCGTTTTTTACTTTGGTGACTTGCAGGAGTAGATTACTGTTTGAGCGAAGGGCTCTAGATGAGAAGTATGGTTGGGCTGGGCTTTTAAGGGCTGGGTTTTTTTCTGGTTGATGAAGGATTTTGTGGGTTAAGGTTAGTTGATTAAACTGAAATAAGAGAGGGAGTTCTAGTCAGTTCAGTTGTATGAGGGATTGGCAATGATGGGATTTATATGGAGCATTTTTTGCAAATTTAGAGATTTTGTTATAGTAGATTTCAAGCTTGGTTAGGTCAGTTTTGCGGACGTTTGTTGATAGGTGATGCATATAAAAGTGTAGATAACAGGTGTGTTCTAGCAATTGTTGCTTTTGTGTTTGTAGTTAGATATTGTTTATTCCTATAGAGAAGATCAAGTTTTTTGTGTACTTTTTTGGTGGATTCGCCTATATGGAGATCAAATTTTAGGTTATTGTTGATAATAACACCTAGAAGTTTGGTATGGGGAGTGGGGTAATTATGGTTTTGTTCTTAGAGAAGATCTGAAAGTTTGTGGGGGGAAGGGGGTTTCTGGTGGGATAGAAAAGCATAAGTTTAGTTTTACTGGGATTTAGTAACAGTTGGGAGTTTGTTAGCCATGTTTCTACTGAGAGGAAGGTGTTCTGGGTGATAAATTGCAGGTAACTAAGGGAAGATGGAGAGCAGATCAGAGTGGAGTCATCAGTGTACTGACTAATCTTGGCTTGGGGGGTGGCAGAGTGGAGGTGGTTGATGAATAGGGAGGATAGTCGAGGTCCAAGGATGGAGCCTTGGGGTACCTGTAAGGTGATTGGTACTAGAGGACAGAGAGATTCTTGCCAAAGGACATTTTTTTGTCAGCTTGTTAAATAGCTTTGGAACCATGCTATAGTTGTGTTACAGAGATTGTTGGAGGAGAGTGCTTTTATGAGTTAGTGATGATTGACCATGTCAAATGCTTTTGACAGGTCTAGGAATATTGCTGATATGATCTGGGATGTATTTCTGAGGTGATTAATAGTATTTGTGAAGGATAAAAGGGCTGTTGTGCTATGGGCAGAGCGAAAACCTTGTTGAGTACGTGTTGTGAGATAATAGGTAGCCCATAAGTTGTGAATGAATGACCCTTTCCAGGATTTTACACAGGGGGGAGAGGATGGCAATGGGGTGATAATTGGTTAGTTCACAGGAGCTACCTGCTTTGTGCAGGGGTATAATGTGTGAGAATTTTCAGATAGTGGCAACATATGACTCAGTGATGAATCTATTTATAAGTATGGTTATTGGATAGCCGATAGCCTCTGATGCTAGTTTTATGAAGTCTGCAGGGAGATTATCGGCAGCTAAGGCAGCTGGCTTTAGTTTTTTAGTAGTTTTTTGATCAGTTGGGTTGGGACTGGTTTTATTTTGAAAAGATTAGTACAATTTTGAGGGGAAGTATTGGTATTTGCTTCTGGAGTGGTAGTTGTTGAGGTATTTAGGCTGTTTGCCAGGGATTGAATAGATTCTGTAAAGTAGTTGTTAAACTGGCTGGCAATGCTTTCACAGCTGTTAGATGTATTAGGCATAGGTGTGGGATTTCTGCCTGGTTGTAACAGGTTGTTTACAGCTGCCCAGAATGTTTGTGGGTTATTCTGGTGTTTAATTTGGATCTTATGATAGTAGTTAGTTTTGTCAGCTTTAATCAATTTCTTAACTTTATTTCTAAGTTCCAGGAAAAGTTGTTTAGTGCTGCTGGTTTTGTTTTTATGGAACTGTAACCAGGCCTTGTCCCTGTCTTTGAGTACTGTTCTAGTATCTTTGGCTAACCAGGGTGCATAGTTGGATTTTACTTGAATATTTCTAGTTGGAGCATGGGTATTAAGAATTTCGAGGAAGGTGCTATTGAAGGAGAGTACTGCTTCATCTAATGGTAGTTGTTTTAGATGTTCCCAGTTACAGTTTTCCAGATCAGAGATAACATTGTCTGGGTTAAATTGTTTTTTGCTTCTGATTGTGTGGAAAGTGTCTTGATATGGTACTTGGTTACGATTTCTTAAGAGGAATGTTGGGCAGTGGTCACTTAGATTATCAGGATGGGTACCTGAGTGGGTTGATAAGTGGGGCAGAGTTAACTAATATCCAGTCTAGTATGGATTCACATTTAGTGGCTTTGTCAGTTCTGATGGGAGCTGAGATCATTTGGGTATAGCCATAGAGGTTGATATGCAGAGTGGAGCATAGGAGCCAGTCTATGTTGAAGTCTTCCATTAAGATAAGTCTCCTGGAGGAGTGATATAGTACACCAATGCAATAGACTTTCCAGAGTGGGTATGTTGTTACCTGGTGGGATGTATCCACCTACTATGTTAAGGTATTTTCTGTGGTTAATGGTTAAGTTGGCTATGATTAGTTCAGCATTTGCAAGGTCTGGGGGAAAGGCACGTTGGAGTTCTAGTTTTAGATGATCTTTGTATAGGATGGTTATACCACCTCCTTTTTTGTTTATTCTATCTTTTCTTAGGATATTGTAACCTGGCAGACTGATTTTGTTGTTGCTGATGTGTGGTTTTAGCCACGTTTCTGTTAAGTTGACTATATCTGGTGAGTAGTAGGATAGCAGAGCATGCAAATTGTGGGTTTTGTTAGCTATGCTACGTACTTTAATGTTAAAGAGGAGGAGAGATGATTTTTTCCTGAGGTAAATTAGTGTAAGGTTGTTTGGGGGGGTTGGGTGTTGTCATATATGTATTTATGGGACCTGGAATTGGGTGGATGTCTCCTGCTAGTATTAATTGGTTGTGTAGGTGTAGAAGCAGTTTGGGTATTTTATTAATGATTTTAGAGAGTCTAAGAGAGGTAGAGGATTGTGTTAGTTGTGGAAGGAGTTTGTATGTGTGATAGTCAGTATTAGCTGTGTGAAAGAGAGTAGGGGTAATAGGCCAGTGGTGATTGTTAGGTAATGTTGGTGAGGTGGAGGTTTGGTGTGGTAGTGGAAATGTGTGTATGTGGGTGGACTCATATGAGGATAGGATGTATAGTAGGAGTAGAGAAGAATTTAAAGTGAGGAAGAGAAGTATGTGTTTGGTAGGGACCATAGTGCACAGTGTAGTAGTGTGCTAAGTAGTGCCATGAATTACAAAAGAGTTAGGAGTTAAGTAACGATAGTGGTAATAACTACTATATGGGAGGGGTGTGGAGTGTATTATGATTGGTTGTGGGGGTGTGAGTGTGGCTATGGGGAAATATAAATGTATGAGTAATGGGAGTGGGTGGGTGGGAATTGGTGGTAGGGTAGGGGGAGCGGAGTGAGCCCAAGCAGAGCGAGGGTGAATGGAGCAGGTTGAAGCCACCACATGGGAGATTGTACAATCAACCAAAAATCACGTAGGTACCTGTGGTGAAAATAGGTTTGTCCTGTATTGTTCAAATTACTTAAAGCAGGAAGCTATAATTTTTCAGGTTAAAATCTACCACCTTACACAATTGGTTAAGTTTTACATATGCTGTTAAACTTTGTTTATAATCCTTGGGATACTACTTGCCAGGACCACTTGTAAGCCAAACTTAAATCCTGTTCTTTGGGTGCAAAGTAAGGGAAGATTAAAGCCAGGTATAGGTTTAGGGGGGAGTGTTAGAGGAGTCTAGCGGTTGTTTGATGTGCATGCTATTAAGAGCATTTGTACTCTAGAACAGGTAATCATCAACTTAATGAAATTATTTGTCAGTTAGAGAAAAAAATAACATGCACTGTTGCTGGGTAGGCTTTTTGCATTGTTTCTTTTTGTTGATTTAGAGGTGGACTCTTTATAGGGAGTCAGGTTTGTTGCAGGGTCTGTGTTGTTCACAGTGATGGCACTGGAAGGGGGTAAGAGAAAAGCAAAAAGCATTAAATTGGTGAAAGATTGAGGTATAGAGGAGTATCCAAGAGAGTGAGTAGGGTAGGTTTAGTGAGGGAAGGTAGAGCAGGCTAGAGTAGAGGGAAAGTTAAAGAAGGAGCTGCAGTACTGTAGAGAAGGCAGGTTTTAAATTGAGGGTAGCGTGGTTACCCTACAGTTATTTAGTCCTATACATTGCGGGAATCACAGACTAACTAAAAACATCGGAGTATGGTGTTGAACTGTGCATGCATTAGTGCTACTGCTAACATCCAACGAGCAGCTACTAGCTTCTGTTCACTCTCTTTCAGGAGTCAGCACTCACTGCTTAAACACACAGATTACACAAAATGTAATAGCAGTATGCTTTTCAGTAAGCTTATTCAGAGTAGGCTATAGCAAACATGCAGGCTTCATAGAACACTGTTTGTAACTACGTATACAGATTCCAGATCTCAAGTTTACAGCAGGAATATGCACTAACATATGGCATGCTCAAATAATTACATGCGATATGTGAACAGCAGCGTACATTCAGAAACAGTGCTAACTGGATAAAAAGATATATAATTTGATACTTCTTACTAGATAGGCATATTGCTATTTATCTGAACATTAATACATTGAAAAATAGACTTATTGGCGCCTTACTAGCATGCATACTTCCCCAGACCACTTGTTGCCCCTGTTGGGTGGACAGTGAGATTTGAAAATGATGCTGGGGTAGTACTACCCTATGTAAAATTGGGTATGATGTGTACAAGTGGGGGAGGGATTCCCAGTAGTATGAAACCACCACATGAGAGACTGGCATTTTTTTATAGCAAAAACAATCAGCCAAAAAGCAGGTAGTTATCTGTGGTGAAAATTGGTTTCCCTGGTATTGTTCAAATTACTTAAAGCAGGACGCCATCATTTTTAAATTGTTTGTGGAATTGCTTATATTAAGCCATTTCCCTAATTTGTGAGGAGAGATGGTTCCAAATAGAAGGTGCTATCTTTAAGAAGCTTTTTTCATATATAGATAAACTAAACCTGGATCGTTATAAATAAGGGTATTATAGTAAGGCTATATTTTTCTTGTGTTCAAGGAGTATATGGAAAATTTTTGTATTCATTGTTTCCAAGAGGGGGTAGAAGAATTGGTGCATTATTTTGAATTTAAATATAGACTGCAGAATTATAGATCTGGCTATGATGGGTAAGCACTTTGGATTTTGAAGAGCAATGTAAAGGTATTCATACTGTGGTCATAAATCTATGCATCTACAAATACCATTAAGTGTGGTCCCGAGTTGGATGTTGGCGCTGAGTAGAACAGGAAGACTATTGGTAGAGCATATTCTACTTTTGGTACAAGAATGTTTTTGTATGACTATTCAAGCTTCTGCAGCAAGGTGACTTGAGACTACACTGGAAGCCTATAGTTGTGTGTTGACTGAAGTTGCTATGCTTTATGTGTGTTGTAAATGTAAGAGTAGGATCAGCGAAAAGCTCTGGATACCTGTATTCTTGTAAAGGTACTATAGGCTGGTTGTTTAGCAAGCATAGGTGTAGGGGTAGTTTTTGGATAGTTTTCTTGTGGTACCAAAGCAACAGCTTTACTTACATTAATATGACTGTTATACAGTCAGTAGCAACTGTTGAAAGCTTCTCATAACTAGTTCTGTAATGGCTGGGGTAGTAGAAGCCTCTCGTTATTGAATAATGTCATTGGTATAAGGGATGCTGGAGGGTACTGTTATGTTGATGTCATTTATGAAAACAGTATTGGGCCAAGTGCTGATTTATTTATTTAACATTTGTTAACCAGGTAAGTCCAAGTGAACCAGAAGCCCATTTTCAATGGAGACCTGAGGAGAAAAGCTCCAGTACAATGCAATACAAATAATTCTGAATGTACATTTAAGATTAACAATAGAATAACAAATGGGTGATCACATAGAGCAGAGCAGAATTAATTAACAAAGGGCAGATAATAACTTGATAGTTGTGAACTAAAAGTTATATACAAATGATGTTACAGTGGAAAAAAGATACAGTATATAAATTATTTACAGATGTTGTCACATGTTATGTAACATTATAAATATAGATATTTACATAGACTGTAGCTAGAGATGAACTTCATATGTTCTACAGTTTCTTATGACTTCTATTAAAGTTAGATAGTCATGAGATTACAACTGTATCAAAAAAAATAGAAAAGAAGAAATGGCATGAGTGATAGAGAAGGGGGGGGGGGTTATGTGGGGTCCTGGTAGGGGCAGGACCATGTGTTTAATAGGACGTGTTTTAGCTCTGTTTTGAAACTATTAATATGTTTGATGTTTCTTATATGAGGAGGGGACTTGTTTCAGGCTTGGGACACAGTGTATTTGTATAACACTGTGCCAATGTTTTTGTTTGGTTTGTAAATATCAAGGAGATGTTGTTCTGAGCTGTGGAGTAACTGATTAGGGATACAGAAGGATACTAGAGAGGAGAGAGAAGGGCATGCAGTAGGTTTATTAAGTATGGAGTGGGTGATGTGTAACTGTGACAGTAGCAGTTGTTGGGGGAATTCAAGCCATTGTAGTTTCTTTAGAACAAGGCAGCGGTGAGAGTTGTAGGGTTGGCTGGTGGCAAATCAAGCTTTTTTATTATAAGTTTGTTGAAGCTTAGTGATTAAAGTGGTTTGTTAGTTTGTAAGCACTGGAGCAACATAGAGTAGGTAGGGAAAGAGGAATGTCTGAGCAAGAAAAAGTTTGGAATCAGATGAAAGGAATTGTTTGTTCCTAAAAAGTAGTTGCAATTTTTGATATATCTTTTTAATAGATTGTTGAATGTGAAAGTCGAATTTTACTTGATCATCAACTTTGGTACCAAGGAGCTTAGTGTGAGATTCTACTTTGATACTAGTACTGTTGAGTGATGAGATGGTAATGGTGATTATGTGATGGGGGAGTGATTTTGGTAGAAGAGAAGAAGCTTGCTTTTTCTTTTCTTTTTTTTTTTTTTGTTGGATGTAAGATGAATTGGTTTTCTGTAAAAAAAACATCTTTCAATAGCAAGGAATGAGTTGTGGGTAAGAGAGTGAAGGTGGGTGATATTAGAGGAGGAGAAGAGAGCAGAGTCGTCAGCATATTGTATAAGGGAGGAGCTGCAGCAGGATGAGTGGAGGTTGTTAGTATAGATATTGAAAAGAAGGAGCCCTTGATTTGAAACCTTGAGGGACACCTGTCTGGATAGGTAGGAAGGGGTGAGTATAAAGTATGCTATCTCACAAACTGTAGACTGTTGGTAAAGTGGAAGTGGAGAGGCTGAGATCAGATAGTTTTGTTAGTAGTTTAGTGTTTGATACAGTATCAAAGGCTTTTGAAAGGTCAAGGAATAGACAGGATAACAGTTGGTTGTTTTATTTTATTTATTTATTTTATTTAAATTTGTTAACCGGGAGTGTCCGACTGGACGTGGGTCCATTTTCAGCGGAGGCCCGGGGAGAAAAGCTCCACAGTAAAATAAACAGACAGTAGTTACATTGGATTACATAGTGATTAACAATTTAACATAGAAATTACTTACAACATATTTACAGATGAAGAACATAGTACATCAGTAGACAACTAGAATCTTTATCTGTAAAGTACATAACAGGCATTAACAAATGTAACAATGAGAAGTTCCTGCTGTATAATAAGTACTAGGCTTATGAGCATCTGAGCTTGCTATCATCAAGGTAGTTAGTGGAGGTGAAAGAAAGGTAGTAGTTGAATGGGGTGGATGATATTAGAGTGGGAGTTGCAAGGGCATAGCCAGCATGTTTTTAGGTGCGCTTTTAATAAAGTTTTGAAGTTGGTGAGTGATGGTACGGAGGTAATTGTGGGTGGGAGTGAGTTCCATAATTTGGCTATAGCGCAAGAGAATAGTGCTTCACCAGCAGAGTTATTGGCTTTAGTGATCTGCAAGTGATTTTTGTTGCTGGATCTTAGTGGTCTGGTGGTGCGATAGGGTTGGAGTAGATTCTGGAGGGATGGGACATTTAGTGGATGGTTTACTAGTTTGTGGGCGAGTGAGAGTTGATACCACTGAAGGAGGTGAGGGAGTTCAAGCCAGCCCAGTTCAGCAAGTGAGAGACAGTGGTGACTACGGTAGGATGCCCCTGTGGCAAATTTTGCGATTTTGTTGTAGCAGGTCTCTAGCTTGTTTAGATCACATTGCCTTAGGTTGGTATATACTGGAGAGGCATAAAGTAGGATGGAGATAAGGTGTGAATTTGCTATTGAAATCTTTGCTACTTTGGTGAGAAATTGTTTATTTCTGTATAATGCTCCTAGTTTTTTGTGGGCTTGTTTTATGGTCATGGATATGTGAATGTCAAATTTTAGTTTATTGTCTATTTCCACTCCTAGCAATTTGGTGTGTTCAGTTGGGTATATAGTGGTGTTGTATTTTGCTGTGATGTTAAAGTGAGAGTTGTTTTGAGTATGTTTGGTGGGTTGGAAGATGAGTAGTTTAGTTTTGTTTGGGTTGAGTATTAATCGGGCATTGGATAACCATGTTTCAACAGAGGAAAAGGCTTCCTGTGTGACCTTTTGCAGTTTGGGTAGGGACTGGGCTGAGCAGATGATGGTAGAGTCATCTGCATATTGGATGAGTGTGCCATGTTTGGTGGCAGAGGCTAGATTATTGGTGTAAACAGAGAAAAGTAGGGGTCCAAGGATGGATCCTTGGGGAAATCCTATGGAGACAGGTAGTTGGGGAGATATGTCATTCTGCCATACAACGGATTGTTGGCGGTCAGACAGGTAACTCTGAAACCAGTTGGTGACTGATTGTGAGAAGGATAGGTTATTGAGGACAGAGATAAGTTGTTTGTGTGGGACCATGTCAAATGCTTTAGATAGGTTTAGGAAAGTAGCAGAGGAGAGATAGCCATTGTTTTTATGCTGAAGGATAGTGTTAGTAAAGGAGAGTAAGACAGTGGTGGTGCTATTGTTTGGTCGGAAACCATGCTGAGTACTGGAAAGGAGGTTGTTAGTAAGGAGGTAGTGTGAGACCTGAGAGTGTATGCATCTCTCTAGTATTTTGGAGAGTGGAGAGAGAATAGCTATGGGGCGATAATTGGTTAGTTCTGCAGAGGGTCCGCCTTTGTGGAGGGGAATTATATGTGAGACTTTCCACAATGTGGGAACGTAACTTTCTGACAGAGATTGGTTAATCAAGATGGATACTGGGTAGGCCAGAGCATCAGCTGCGATTTGTAGGTATTCACTTGGGAGGTTGTCTGCTGCTAATTTGGTGGGCTTAAGTTTAGTTAAGAGTTTTTTATGTTGGAGGTACGTACAGGAGAAAAAGAGAAGGCAGTGGGGAGATTACTAGTTGAAAGTGTGGGTTGGAGGGGAGGGGGGTTGTGTTGTTTAGCTAGTGATAGTATGGTTTGGGTGAAGTGTGTGTTGAATGAGGTAGCAATATTTTCTGAGGAGTGAGGGATGTTAGGAGGAGGGGTACTGACTTTTACTGGGTGGAGGATGGAGTTTATGGAGGACCAGAATTGTTTGGGGCTGTGTTGTGAGGAGTCTAGGGCAGACTGGTAGTATTGGAATTTGTCCCATTTTATTAGCTTTTTGACTCTATTGCGTAGTTCTAGGAATTTCTGTCTAGCTGTGGGGGTTTTGGTTTTGCGCCAGTGCTCCCAGGCTTTATCCCTGTTTTTCATTTCTGACTTAGTGGTTTTCTGTAGCCATGGGGAGGGTTGTGCTTTGGTTCTGGAAAATCTTATGGGGGCATGGTAATTAAGGATGTTTAGGAAGGTAGTATTAAAAGATTCAACTGCGTCATCTAGACTGAGGTACTTTAGAGCATGCCAGTTACATTCTTTGAGGGATGAGATGAATGTGAGTGGGTTAAAGTTTATTTTTACGTATTTGACGATAGATGACAGGTTTAGCTTGGTACAGGTATTTTTGAGTAGGAATGTTGGGGAGTGATCACTGAGGCTATCTGATAAGCAGCCTGTTATATATGACTGGGGGTTCTTACTGACTAGTATCCAGTCCAGGGTAGAGTGCTTGCTGGAGTTTTTATTTATCCTTGTTGGTGACTGGACTAGTTGGGTGAAGCCATGAAGGTGTACATGATGGGTTGGATTGTTGCCAGAACAGGATTGCCAGTCAATATTGAAATCACCTAAGATGATAGTTTCTTGGGTGAGATGGTGGGTAGACCAGCTGAGGAGGTTTTCTAGTGGAGAGATGTTTTGGCCAGGTGGGAAGTAGCATCCAATTATGTTGATGGTTTTGTTTCGGTTAATTTTGAGGTTGGTATATATTATTTCTTCATTGCCTATTTGTGGAGCTGATGATTTTATGATCTGGATGTTTAGATGTTGTTTAAATATTATAGCTACACAACCTTCTTTTTTGTTTAGCTGGTCTACTCTTAGTATGCCGTAACCTGTAGGGAGTATTTGCTCACTGGTAATGTGAGGTTTTAGCCAGGTTTCTGTCAGGAAGACAATATCTGGGGAGTATAAGTCTATGGTGGCATGGAGTTCATGGACTTTGTTGGATATACTTCTAATATTTAGGCTTAGTAGAAGGAAGTCACTTGGCTTTCTATTGGCTGTAATATGGGATAAGTTGTGGTTTCTAGTCTGATTATGAGGATTGGGGTTGGAGATGGTAGGGCCAGGGTTGGGGTGGATGTCTCCACTTAGGGCTAGTTTTGATATGCATGAGATTATTAGTTTTCTCAGTTTTTGAATGTGTTTGTTTATAAGGGAAATTTTATGATTGTTCTCTGTGGGTAATAGGTATGGTGGGAGGGTTACTATGTTAAGTTGTAGGGATGCTTTACGTTTGAGTAATATAGTTGGTAGAATATGTAGGGGGTGCATAGGGATGGTTCTTGAGCTGGTGGGAGGGGAGCTGAGTATGGGTGAGACATGGGTGGTGGTGTGAGTAGTAGTACAGTGGTAGTGGTTGAGTGGGGGAATGATGGAGCTTTGGTAGGATGTAAGATATGCAAGGAAAGTGCATGCAGTGAGCAAAGGAAAGGTATGCTTGTACATGTCAGTTGAGGAGGTGTGATAGTAGAGGGAATATGGAGGAGGTAGTGTTGGGATAGCGCTGTGGTTGGCTATTGGAAAGATGGGAGGGGTTTGAGTGCAATAAAGGTGGGACCACTGGGGGGTGGGAGGGAATAGGGGGCAGGGCGGGGAGCGAAGCGGGTAGAGACCCTGTTAGGTTCTTGTATGAGAGGCTGGAAACAATCACAAACCAAGACAAGTATGTGTTAAGAACAATCACAATTGACCAAGGACTGCTCTGAAACTGTAAGTCTTGTCTTAATTTCTCAGGTGGAAAACAAGGATAACCTTGTATCAGTAGGCTACTGTGTTATAGTTTAAATAAACAAACACACAGTATTGATCAGTTATGGATACTATTTGCTAACAAAAGGGAATAAGAGAAAGTGGAAGATGTGTGTGGTGGTGGTGGGGGTGGGGGCTGCTTACAGCCAAAGCACAGTGCTCTCCAGGGGAAAATGAAGATTGGCTCAAACAGTTAGACACATACTCAAAGTTAACTGTAGCTGTTTGCAGACAGTTCAGACCCGGACTGCACTTTTCTTATAGGAATGTTAAAGGTGGTACCGCAGTTGATTACTTAAGAGTGGTGTTAGGTCTAGAAAAGAAGAGTACAGAGAGGAGTAAGCACTTTTGAGATGGTAAATATATATTATAAAGATTCTAAAAAACACACTGAGCAAATAGCTACCACATGCAGGACAATGTCCTGAACCACTGCTTAGTATATGCAGATACTGAGCCAATTGGAAGAACAATAGAAAACAAAAACCCAGACAGTTATGCAGCCACAGATAAAAATATAGCGAGCAGCAATCTGTCGTGGTTCTCTAATGTGATTCTATTCACCAGTAACAGCACAAACTTATAGAAATAATTTAGACACTAGTATGAGCTGTCTACACACAACACTATTACATGAATAACATTAGTGAACAAGGCGCAGCTATGCAAATAGACCATACATACTATTATACCAGTAACAACTTGGAGCATGCCATAGTAACATCAATAATAAAGCATAAAACATATTAGATGTCTAACACAATTCAACATAAACATATACAGTTGTAAAATGTCTAATACAATTCAACATAAATAGGCATTTACAGTTGTAAAACACTTACTGGAGAGACACTGAGCCTTCATGGGGCCTGTAGCAGAGTGGATTGTAGTTTTACAAATGGTACCTGCCACAGGTAATATTTATTAACTCTGGGATTGTCTTAAGGTAATAAACAGGGAAGGGGAGGGGAGAACAAGGGTGTGAGCAGGAAGTTCTTTGTACTGCTGCTAATGAGCCAAAGCAAGAAAAGTATGTGTTAAGAACAATCACAATTGACCAAGGACTGCTCTGAAACTGTAAATCTTGTCTTAATTTCTCAGGTGGAAAACCAGGATAACCTTGTATCAGTAGGCTACTGTGGTATAGTTTAAATAAACAAACACACAGTATTGATCAGTTATGGATACTATTTGCTAACAGAAGGGATAAGAGAAAGTGGAAGATGTGTGTGGTGGTGGGGGGCTGCTTACAGCCAAAGCACAGTGCTCTCCAGGGGAAAATGAAGATTGGCTCAAACAGTTAGACACATACTCAAAGTTAACTGTAGCTGTTTGCAGACAGTTCAGACCCAGACTGCACTTTTCTTATAGGAATGTTAAAGGTGGTACCGCAGTTGAATACTTAAGAGTGGTGTTAGGTCTAGAAAAGAAGAGTACAGAGAGGAGTAAGCACTTTTGAGATGGTAAATATATATTATAAAGATTCTAAAAAACAAACTGAGCAAATAGCTACCACATGCAGGACAATGTCCTGAACCACTACTTAGTATACGCAGATACTGAGCCAATTGGAAGAACATTAGAAAACAAAAACCCAGACAGTTATGCAGCCACAGATAAAAATATAGCGAGCAGCAATCTGTCATGGTTCTCTAATGTGATTCTATCCTCCAGTAACAGCACAAACTTATAGAAATAATTTAGACACTAGTATGAGCTGTCTACACGCAACACTATTACATGAATAACATTAGTGAACACGGTGCAGCTATGCAAATAGACCATACATACTATTATACCAGTAACAACTTGGAGCATGCCATAGTAACATCAATAATAAAGCATAAAACATATTAGATGTCTAACAAAATTCAACATAAACATATACAGTTGTAAAATGTCTAATACAATTCAAGATAATAGGCATTTATAGTTGTAAAACACTTACTGGAGAGACACTGAGCCTTCATGTGGTCTGTAACAGAGTGGATTGTAGTTTTACAAATGGTGCCTGCCACAGGTAATATTTATTAACTCTGGGATTGCCTTAAGGTAATAAACAGGGAAGGGGAGGGGAGAACAAGGGTGTGAGCAGGCAGTTCTTTGTACTGCTGCTAATGAGCCAAAGCAAGAAAAGTATGTGTTAAGAACAATCACAATTGACCAAGGACTGCTCTGAAACTGTAAGTCTTGTCTTAATTTCTCAGGTGGAAAACCAGGATAACCTTGTATCAGTAGGCTACTGTGGTATAGTTTAAATAAACAAACACACAGTATTGATCAGTTATGGATACTATTTGCTAACAGAAGGGATAAGAGAAAGTGGAAGATGTGTGTGGTGGTGGGGGGCTGCTTACAGCCAAAGCACAGTGCTCTCCAGGGGAAAATGAAGATTGGCTCAAACAGTTAGACACATACTCAAAGTTAACTGTAGCTGTTTGCAGACAGTTCAGACCCAGACTGCACTTTTCTTATAGGAATGTTAAAGGTGGTACCGCAGTTGAATACTTAAGAGTGGTGTTAGGTCTAGAAAAGAAGAGTACAGAGAGGAGTAAGCACTTTTGAGATGGTAAATATATATTATAAAGATTCTAAAAAACAAACTGAGCAAATAGCTACCACATGCAGGACAATGTCCTGAACCACTACTTAGTATACGCAGATACTGAGCCAATTGGAAGAACATTAGAAAACAAAACCCAGACAGTTATGCAGCCACAGATAAAAATATAGCGAGCAGCAATCTGTCATGGTTCTCTAATGTGATTCTATCCTCCAGTAACAGCACAAACTTATAGAAATAATTTAGACACTAGTATGAGCTGTCTACACGCAACACTATTACATGAATAACATTAGTGAACACGGTGCAGCTATGCAAATAGACCATACATACTATTATACCAGTAACAACTTGGAGCATGCCATAGTAACATCAATAATAAAGCATAAAACATATTAGATGTCTAACAAAATTCAACATAAACATATACAGTTGTAAAATGTCTAATACAATTCAAGATAATAGGCATTTATAGTTGTAAAACACTTACTGGAGAGACACTGAGCCTTCATGTGGTCTGTAACAGAGTGGATTGTAGTTTTACAAATGGTGCCTGCCACAGGTAATATTTATTAACTCTGGGATTGCCTTAAGGTAATAAACAGGGAAGGGGAGGGGAGAACAAGGGTGTGAGCAGGCAGTTCTTTGTACTGCTGCTAATGAGCCAAAGCAAGAAAAGTATGTGTTAAGAACAATCACAATTGACCAAGGACTGCTCTGAAACTGTAAGTCTTGTCTTAATTTCTCAGGTGGAAAACCAGGATAACCTTGTATCAGTAGGCTTCTGTGGTATAGTTTAAATAAACAAGCACACAGTATTGATCAGTTATGGATACTATTTGCTAACAGAAGGGAATAAGAGAAAGTGGAAGATGTGTGTGGTGGTGGTGGTGGGGGGGGGGGCTGCTTACAGCCAAAGCACAGTGCTCTCCAGGGGAAAATGAAGATTGGCTCAAACAGTTAGACACATACTCAAAGTTAACTGTAGCTGTCTGCAGACAGTTCAGACCCGGACTGCACTTTTCTTATAGGAATGTTAAAGGTGGTGCCACAGTTGAATACTTAAGAGTGGTGTTAGGTTCTCTAGCCTCCACAATAGTAGGAGTGAAAGACAGAAGTATACTAGCAGTACTTTGGTTTAGCTGAAACCCATATTGGGTAGTGGTCAGAAGGTTTTCCTGGATTAAAAATTTGAAAAGCTGTGCATGTATTCATTTTTCGATGATTTTTGAAAGTGAGGACTCTGGATTCTAGGACTGGTCTGCTTACTAGTATAGAATTTGTGTAGGCTATATAGTCAGCGGCAAACTTGAGAAAGAGAGGAGGTATGTTATCAGTGGAGAGTGAACACAGTTTAAGTTTAATCCGGAGTGATTTGATGTAGGTTGTGGGACTGATTCAAGTGAAAAGAGGGTTATGTTGGTATAAGTAGAAGAAGAGGTAGGTGTATTGGTGTTATGGTCTGGGTGAGTTAGTTTGCAGATAGAGTCAATGAAGTAACAGTTGAAAAGGGTGGTAGTTTCTTGCTGAGTGATGTTCGGGTAGGTGTTAGGGGCTGTAAGACTTGGATTTAATTTTTTTTTTATTATTAAAGTAGTGGTTAGTTTGAGTTTATTGTAGAATTTTTTTCTTGTCTTTGTTGATTTGCTTTTTGGTAAGGTTTCTGAGTTCTTTGTAATTTTGTAGGTGTGTAGGGGATTTGACTTTTAGCCAGATTTTCCAAACACTATCTTTTTTATATATAAGGGACTTGAGTCTCTTGTAACCCAGGGGGCATAGTTATCTTTTATCCTCATTTTCCTTAAGGGTGCTAGGCAGTTAAAGATTTTAAGGAAAATATGGTTGAATTCTAGTACTGCTTCACTGAGGTTTAAGGTGCTGGAGGCTTGACCAGTAAATGCAAGAGAGTCTAGTGTTAAATGTTTCAACATTAAAGCTGGAAAGTTTGCAGCAGTCTGTGTATAAGAAAGATCTAGAAGGTTGGACAGAGTGTCTTTGGATATGTTTTGGGAGGTAGATCACACAAAATAACTGGGTAGAGTAGAAGAAGGCACACAATATAAGGTAAAGCGCTTTTCGTTTATGTCAATCCACAAACTTCATCAGACAATACAAAGTAATTCAAACACATTTAAATACTCACAAATACAGTCAGTTAACCTATCAGCAAAGGAATACATCAATAAAAACTCTATGTTACCACCCACTAATTATATATATAAATAATCTAAATGAAATTCAAATAACAACTAAATCACTTTATAGCAAAACTAGTCCCATTAAACAAGAATAAAATATAAAAAATATTTTTATTTGGTTAAAATATGATTAACTTAACGTGTTAAACTTTTAAGTTTTAAAATATTACTTAAACCACAGCCTTCATTTAAACCAGGCAAGTTATAAGCATTCAGCCTGATTTGCCATGTGAGTTCTAGTTCATCCAGTCTAAGTGCGTCTGGGCCACCTCTTGGGTTACTGCTCACTTGGTCTAAAATAATAAACTTGAAAGAATGGTCAGAGAATTGATCAATATGTTTTGCTAAGGCATTCTCAAGTTTGTGTTTCCTTATTGCATACAAGTGTTCATAAATACGGTTGCGAAGCTTTCTTTCAGTTTTGCCAACATAGAAAGCTGGACAAAACTGGCACTTGGCAAGATAGACTACCATCTTGGAATTACAATTATTCCTCAATTTCAAATTGTAATTAAAGTGGTTGACAGAAACTCTGTTGGATTCCAATATATAGGCACAATAATTACAAGCTTGGCATTTATACATGCCTGGAATTCTAACAGGGTTTGATCTACTGTTCTCACAATAAGCTTTAAGATTTTTGCCTCTTCTGTAAGTTACTAAGGGTCGATCACCTACACTTATAAAAACATTATTATCACCTTTAAAAATATCCCAGTTTTTTCTCAAAATCTTAAAACAATCACTACTATTTAAATTATAAGTAGTTATAAAGGAAGTATTAAACTTATTAGTTTCAAGATGTTGCACTTCAGGTACGTCAATAGAAGTGTTGAAAGATCCATTTAAAATGGATAAACCATTTGCAATACTATTCAATAATGGTGTATAAAAAAGAGACTGACGTTTGAATGAAACTTCGTTAATCATGTCGTTAATCAAAGATTCTGGATAACCACGTGTCAAGAACATTTCTTTGATAAATTCACATTCATTGTGAAAAAACATCATCCACTGTGATAATACGGGCTGCACGTACTAGTTGACCTTTTATAATAGCCCGTTTTTGATGGTACGGGTGGCAACTTGTAAAATGTAACATTGAGTTACAATAAGTATTCTTTCTATGGATAGAAGCTGTAAATCTCTCAAAAAAAGTGTCCTTAGTAAGTGTAATATCCAAGTAAGCTATAGAGGTAGAGTCAAAATTGTGTGTGAATTTTAAAAAGGAAGTGGTTGAATTGAAATAATGTACTAACAATTCACTATATTCTATGTCTCCGTCTAACAAAATAAAAATGTCATCTAGGAACCGAGTATAAAAAACAATATGTTCCTTATAAACGCAATTGTTAAGTACATACAAAGATTCCCAAAAAGCCATTACCATATTGGCTACGCTGGCGCCGCAGGGTGAGCCCATGGCTACTCCCACCTTTTGAAGGAAAAATGCACCTTCAAAAACAAAAAAGTTGTTATCTAAAATTAAACTCAAAAGTTCTTCAACTAATGAGATTTCATCCATGGGGCACCCTAGGAGTTTTAACATTTCACCGACCCATTCTGTGGCTATAGTATGGAGAATGCACGTATATAAATCTTTTACGTCAATAGTCAAAAAGTTGTAACAGGACTTGAATTCCAGCTCATTTATATTCTTTAAAAATGTCCATGAATCTTTACAAATTTGTTTAATGTTAACCAAGTATTTTTGCAAAATTGAATCAACAACTTTGGCACACGCATAGGTGGGGGAACCTCTACTATCCACCAAAGGACGCATAGGCGGATTCTCTAGATTTTTATGTATTTTGGGGATCCCAAATAGACAGGGAAATCTAGGAAAACATGTAGTCATATAATTATATATATTTTGAGTAATCCTCCCGTCAATGTATAAGTCTTCAATAACATTCTTAATTAAGCTGTAAGCTTTATTAGTTTCAGAAAGGGAACTCTCAACATAAGAATGGGAATTTAATAAACTAAACATCCTATTGGAGTAGCCAGCGTTGTAAAAAATAACAGCTCCCCCACCTTTATCAGGCTTACATATTCTTATGTCGTTCATTTTAATAAAATTCAGACTATCCCTTTCTTTTTGGAAGTCCCTGTACTTATATACATTAGTGTGCTCAAGATGTGAAGACTGTGCCAGATTACGGATATCAAGTTCACAAAACTGTTCAAACACCTTAATCAAAGGATTTAGCGGTGGGTTAAATGTTCTGGGTATTCTGAATTGATTAAGATCACTAGTAAGGGAATTACCCATCATCAAATTTAAATTCAGTTTCCTAGTATATAATTTTAAATCAATAATAGTCCTCACTAAATCTATTCTTTGAGGTGGAACATAGGTATATCCTTTGGACAGCAAAGCTATTAAATCAGCTGGAACATCAATTTGAGAAAAATTGCACACTGTAAAATCACCAATATTAAACAACAACACTGGGTTATTGGGTTTTGTGACACCATCAACAGACACAGGATTAACATCAAGGTTAACAATAGAATTCATAGATACATTACAGTCATCAAGTGGTGAGTTAACGTCATTAAAACCATTTAAATAAATAGAATTACTAGGCTCAACCAGGTCGCAGTCATCCATAGCGTTAGTAAAAATAGTTGAGGCATTAACAGAGTCAGTATTTAGTTGTTCTTCTGTTTTCTCTTTTGGTTCAAGTGCCCCGGTTGTTGCTTCTGCCTTGCCCCTAAAAAATTAGGGTTATTAGATCTTAAATTATAGTGGCTGGTTTGGTTAACATGTTGACCTGAATCATTGTTGTTGAAACCAGATTCTATTAGACCATCATGTGATGGTCCATTTGAAGGAAATTGCTCTCCTTCACACTGGTTGTCCACAGGAACAAGACTTTTATTTCTGTTGTATCTAGAAAAACCTTGATGTTTACCATTTTGCCAAGTCTGGGAAACAGGGGGCTGGGGGTAAGCCAAGCCATCATTGTAGGCTTTCAAGTCTCTGTCCAACTTCTTGACTTTGTTTGCCTTAAGTTTATTAAGGTACAAATCAATGCTAGTGAATATACGATTGTACTCGTATTTGTAGTGAGAAAATTCATCGTCAAACCTAATTCTCTTATCCAAGTCACACACTAGTTCAGTCAGTTCCTCTACAACTACACTATAATGTTTGCACATGAGTTCAATTAATTCTAAGCCTTGACGATCAAACAAGGCTATGATATCAAGGTGAAATTGAGAATTAACTTCCAAGCCCGTTGGATATTGCCAGCGTCTTAGCCCTTTAGGCACAATCTTATTTCTCATACATTCGTTAAAATAGGAAATCTCAAGTTGAGTTTTTCTTAATTTAACTAAAAGATTATCCAGTTCTTTTAAATTAACAGAAATACTGGATGATTCAGAACCAGTACTTAAATTCATAGGCGCGTTGTTGTTATTAGCGCCAAAAAATGAAGTATCAGACAGCCAGGTATTGATGTTAAAAGTATTACCTGCCATTGAAGTATTCGGTTGAACAATGTCAGTATAATTAGATCTTAAATTCGTAGTCACCTTAATATGTTGGTTGTCAGACCCAGTGTCCTTTCCGTTATTAACACCACTGTTACTGTTGTCGCTATTAGCAAGCCTTGGTAAAGTTGAACCAGCTACTAAAGCAAAGGTTGGAATGTCACCAATATTCGCCGAAGTACTCCTCTGACCACAATGAAGGCTAGAATTAGTGTCATTAGTAAGAGAACCATGACTCGAGTCGTGGTTTACTGCATCAGAACCATTCACTCTCCCTGAACTAGGAAGAGCCGGAAGTGGTACTTTTTCAGTGTCAAACCGACGTTCAAGATCATCCAAGCATGTAAGCAAGCAGTCAAGGTGCGAAATAACAGACTCAAAGTTAGTTTTGTCTCCGCCTGAGACATTAGAAGGTGGTAACAAGTTAGAGTCATTACGGTCCTTTAAAATCACAGGAGTATACTCAAACGGTGTACCAATATCTTCAGACTCCACTCCAGAAGCCATGACAAACTGTTAAAAACACACAAATAAACGAACTAGATCACACAAAATAACTGGGTAGAGTAGAAGAAGGCACACAATATAAGGTAAAGCGCTTTTCGTTTATGTCAATCCACAAACTTCATCAGACAATACAAAGTAATTCAAACACATTTAAATACTTACAAATACAGTCAGTTAACCTATCAGCAAAGGAATACATCGATAAAAACTCTATGTTACCACCCACTAATTATATATATAATCTAAATAAATTCAAAAAACTAAATCACTTTATAGCAAAACTAGTCCCATTATGTATTCCTTTGCTGATAGGTTAACTGACTGTATTTGTAAGTATTTAAATGTGTTTGAATTACTTTGTATTGTCTGATGAAGTTTGTGGATTGACATAAACGAAAAGCGCTTTATCTTATATTGTGTGCCTTCTTCTACTCTACCCAGTTATTTTGTGTGATGTTTGGGGAGGTGGTCACTTATGGAGTTGGGTAGAGTACACAGGTTATGGTAGAGGTTTGGATCAGTTGTAAGAATCCAGTCTAGGAGAGAGCTGGTATTAGCATTTTTATTCATGGTAGTGGATGATGTGGTCAGTTGATTAAAGCCATGAAGATTTATACTGAGATTTGGGGAATTAGTTGTTAGTTTTTTCCATTCCAAATTTACGTCACCAAGCACAACTGTTTCATAGGGTATGCTGTGTGAAATCTATGACAGTATGTTTTTAAGGATGGGTATGTTATTACCTGGTGGGATGTAAATGGACACTATAGCAAATTTCTTATATCTTTATTTAAAAGTTAAGAATTAATAGTTCATCTAGGTGGAAATTAGGGAAACCTGATCCCTGGGGACACATGAAAATTCATTAAATTCAGAAAGTGATGTCAGTGGATGTAATTCCTGCTCATTGACCATTTTCCATAGCCACAATAATTTGATCAAAACATTATAAACAGATCTGAAGTCATGTTTATGATTACCAATGTCATATTTGTGAGATGTTTAATAAGTTGATCACTAAGCATTTTTTAAGGACTTTAACTAGAAAAGAGATGGAGAGTTCATGTTTTGAATTGTTCATTTTCATCCCTTAGATTGCTATTAGGTCTTTCAGACTCAAGTTGGGATATTCTTAAAAAAGAGGGTTAGAAGTTAGTTAGCATGAAGCCTTAGTACAGAAAACACAGATCAATCAAGCTGCTATCTTAAAGGTTACTTGCAAGTGTCGAGAACCTAACAGTCACATAACTGATGTCCCTACATAACACTAATTCTTAAAGGTAATTTGTAATCCTCATCATATGAAAAAATAAACATTATATACTTTTTAGCTCTGTATATGTAATATATTTTTTTATAAAATTGACTGTAGCTAAATTCACTGTATTAGTGAGTCATGGGACATTGCACATCACTGTAAAACCCCTACCACCACTACCACCACAACCAATAAATAAATAAACATTAATCATAAACATTTTATAAATTTTTTGAATCAGAGTGTTTTTTGATAAGTCAAATGTATCTAGTTTAGCAGCCATTGTTTGGACATAAAGAATCTCAGACATTTGGAAGATAACAGCTCATTTACTGCATTACTTGTACAACTATCAGCAGTTTCTGAAAGCAAATTTGACAATCCATATTTCTTTTCAGCTGGAGATAATTTCAAAAGACTCTCAGACTTCTCAGATGGGCATCTAAGATAAACAAATTCATCTTGTTTAGTTGATTGTGGATCTCATGGAAGTGAACAGGATATGCAGAAACTCATAAATTCTTGCAAAGGTAAACTCTTGCCCAACAAATTATGGATCGTTATCTGACATAATTTGCACAGTTATTCAATATCACAGAAATATTTTTATCACAGTGGAGGCAGTATTTTTTCAATTGATCAACTTCTGGATACTTCAGTAGTCAAAACATACCAGAAAAGTAAGATTATTATGCCATAACAAGTCATCACCTGCACTTAACCATGTTAATTTTAGGATTCCCAAAGGTATCAGATCCTCTTTTTGGTTTAGATTCTCTGCATGCCATAAAGAGAGCATTTTTCAGCATTTTAACTATCTGTATAGTAACTGTAGGTGAATATATAATATACACCGCTATCTCTCTGTTTGCATGTATGTATTCCCTAAAGAAACTAAGAGATTTTCAGAACATTTTGTTTCTCAGTTGCAAAGAAATTTTGACTTTTCACTTTAAGCAACAAGCACTGAATGCATTATAGTTTTTCTCTGAAGGTATAGTAGGACTGAACCAATGAATATAGATGCTTCATATTATCTGCTGCTCCAACATTTTTGTGCATTTAACAGTTGCACTTCTATATGGGCTGTGGTAGACAACATCCTTCAGTACTTGTAGGCTTTCAGGCATCACTGGAATTTGTATCGCAATCAACAAAACTTCTAGATATTCCTGAATATCTTCCTTGTAATCATCCACGTCAGCAGTATGCATCAATCACTCCAGGTGTTAGTGTACACCTACATTATACTTCTCAAGTGTCAGGAGCATTCTTTACAATGTTGCAGGTGCTTTATGTAATTCTAAAATTCTTTGAAAAGGTTTACGTTCTGTCTTGAGTTTAATATTTCTCTCATATACATAATCATAAAATTTCTGATTACCAAAGATTACGACTAGCAATCATTTCTTAGTCTCTGTGTATTTTGATTTGTGCATCTGCCAAAGGTCTTGATACATACAAATTTGTTCACCTGAAGTAAAAATGTTTCTAGAGCTTTCTGACTTGCATCCACTTGAAGCATTGCAGGTAACACTGCAGCAAAATATTTATGTGTGGATGCGGAAGTTAGCAACGTCCTTAGTGGAGGCTTTTTCACTGTCCAGTTCCAAACTGTGTCCTGTTTAAGTATTTCAAGTAATGGAATATCGAGCAAGGAAGGAATAAATGTTGGCAGGTATTATGTCTTTCTCAAGAGTCACATTAATTGATTTTTTACATATTAGCAGTAGTGTGCATCTTGTCTAAATTTGTTTATAGAACAGCAGAATCAGAAAATTATTTTAGGGATGTTACTGTAATCTAATACTTTAGATTGTAGGTGTATAGCTTGGAGCTTTCTTCATATTCCAATAAATGATACTCCAACAACGCGAGTCCAACAAATGCACAGAATCCCAAACGAATTTGAGGTTTTCCACCAGTTTTATTCTTATACTGTCACAAACAAATTTAAAAACAAGTAAAATGGTCAGTTAAATTCTATTCTCTGTAAAGCGCTTTTCATTCGGCTCATATCTGGACTTCTTCAGACAAAAGACCAATTCTAAAACAAAATTTAAATAACCTGTTATTCATGCATTGACCAATCAAGACTCAACAAATGACTTCCAAACCACTTAAAGTCATATTAGCTCTTTCTTAAATTTTTTTCACTAAAAGATACAATGTATGTTTATATATATATATATATATATATATATATACCCTCCTTCCCCTTTTAAACATGTCAGTTTTATTTGTAATATCAGTTGTCATCATCTATTAATATTTACATTAGAAAAAATGAGTGTACGTCTACTTGTTAATCCTGGGGGTTTATCACTATGCTAAATCGGGCTTCTTTTAAGCACCCAGTGTAGGATAATCAAGTTAACATGACCGAGTTGGTAAATCTATTTTTGCCAACCTGTTTTCCCAGCACTATGTGTCAACTTTTCAATGGGAAGGAGAACCAGGGTTTATGTTAGGGTAAAAACCCAGTAGTTTCAACCACACTGATACCTAGGGGTGTCTCTTTCAAAAAATATAAAGGATGTACCTAATATCACCTAACAGTCAAACTCGATAGTGTTGTTTATAATACTCAAATTTTCCTAACTACCATTATCTATGATCCTTCTACTGTTTTACTGGAAAATCCAAAACTTTATAAAGGGACTAAATACTAACTGTACTTAACTATTTCTATGTTACTCATGGTTTGTCATTCGAACGCGACATAAACCCTGGTTCTCCTTCCCGTTGAGAAGTTGACACATAGTGTTAGGAAAACAGATTGGCAAATATAGACTTACCTACTTGGTCATGTTAACTTGATTATCCTACACTGGGTGCTTAAAATAAGCCCGATTTAGCATAGTGATAAACCCCAGGATTAACAAGTAGACGTACACTCATTTTTTATAATGTAAATATTAATAGATGATAACAACTGATATTACAAATAAAACTGACATGTTCAAAAGGGGAAGGGGATATATATATATATATATATATATATATATATATATATATATATATATATATATATAAACATACATTGTATCTTTTAGTGAAAAAATTTTAAGAAAGAGCTAATACGACTTTAAGTGGTTTGAAAGTCGTTTGTTGAGTCTTGATTTGTCAATGCATGAATAAGAGGTTATTTAAACTTCATTTTAGAGTTGGTCTTTCATCTGAAGAAGTCCGGATATGATCCACATGAAAAGCGCTTTACAGAGAATAGAATTTAACTGACCGTTTTACTTGTTTTTAAATTTGTTCATGACAGTATAAGAATAAAACTGGTGGAAAACCTCAAATTCGTTTGGGATTCTGTGCTTTTGTTGGACTAGCTTTCTTCATATTTGCCAAAATCCCTGATTGCATCCAGCACTGAAAGACTGTGCATTTGACATATAAATAACCACATTTTCTATTATATAGATGGTACTCTTCCTTCAAAATCTATTTGTTAAGATCTGGTCCTTGCTTTGCTTCACAGCAATTACTCTACTGTTAACCCATTCCGTAGGATTAACCCAGTTCATAATCTCTTCTAGCTGGTCATTATATTAGCTCTTTTTCTTTTCTCCCAAAGCGACCCATATTCTATATAGTTAATATATTAGTAATGCAGCTTTTCTTGATAACTTAATTTAACACTTTGTCTTAAAATAACCTAGTCCGTCAAGAAAATCAGAATAGCTTGCTGGAACATCAGTGTTAGTTTCAGTGCATTGTATATTGTGTTTTTATACCTTTAGTTCTGCTGATAGACATTTTTTCTGCTGTCTTCTTTTCTGTGCACCCTTTATCTGAATAAACATTTTACTTTATAGTAAATATTCATTGCCTCTCCATTGCCTTTGGCTTAGGGTTGCACACGCTTTCACACACTGGCTGTCCCTTCAAGTTCTCTGGCTGCCTTTATCAATATACAGATTATACTGACTATGTTTGTTGACATGCAAATGAACTCACTTTCCATTTGTAGATAAAACTTGTATTCATGTCCATAGATCCACATACATCTTTACCAGATATATTGGCTTATTTGGTCTGAGATTGCAAAGCTACTACTGAAACAGATGTCTATATACTTACTTTTTATAGGCACATTTCAAGTAAATTTGGCAAAGGCATTAGTTTATTCTGAGAGAAAGATTGTAAAATAAATTTAAATTAATTTGGTTTATAATTTAGGCTCTGGGTAATGCTGATGGATTGGGGTGGACAAAGCAAAAGATAACAAATTAAGTGGTATATGGTTGCAGTATCATCATGACAATTTTGAGGGAAGTCAGGTCTCTTGCCTACAGAAGACTATTGGGCATTCCTTTTGGTGAAGAGTATGCCACATAATGTAATTAATTAGGTGATTTGCTTAAATGAGTTATCTTGGAGGAATTACCCAAAAGGAGCATTTTCCAGTATGAATGTGTCTACTTTTTCAGGTGATTGAAAACTCTGTACTTTTGTGTATAGGTGCAACTAAGACGAAAAGTTTTCATAAAGCAGATGGTATTATATAATAACCTGCAAAAAGGTAGTGCATAGTGCCTAATTTTTCACATGCTGGTTGGTTTCTTGACTTGCTCACCACTGACTGACCAAGTCTATTTGCTAGAGGAAAACAGTTTTTAGTACTTAATAAATAAGCACCTATCAAGGCATGTCTAAGGGTCAGCTCCCGTTGTTTTCTCCTGTCTACCTGATGAATCTGGGCATCTTGGAGCAATGCAGCAATGGCCTTATGTACACAGACAACGCTCTCCTCCTACCACCCAACATTACAACCTGTGAGAGATGCACTTATATAGTCAAACTGGAAGCAAAACTCTCTTTACCCAAGACTGGACTAGATAGTCAACAGGAGAAGGTAAACACTTGCACCACACCACACTCATCACATAGTCCCTCGAAACCTACACCACCAAGACACACACATAGAAACACAAAACACACACCTACATTCATGAAGGCTCTCAATAAAAATCTGCTCAAGCAACAGAGACCTCCAAAGCAGAAACACAAGCAACCTCCACCCCCCAACACATCCCAAATGTCACATAGCCCACAAACTCAGTGTGCCACTCAACCACAGCCCATAAAGCATAACAAAATACCCAACACTCTAGTCATAGGTGACTCTATAGTCAGGCACACTGATGTTCCACTCACCAGGCTAAACAAGGAGAAAGTTACTGTCAGCTGCCTGTCTGGTGCCAGGATCTGCCACATAATGCATGCACTCAGGTCACTCCACAACAAGTACAAATATGACTCTGTCATTGTCCATGTTGGTGTGAATGACCTGAGATGTATATCCCTGGACTACATGAAAATAGACATAGAGGAGATCTCTGATCTTGTAACCCAGGCAGATATGACCCTAGCCCTGAGTAGCATCTTGCCATCAGCCAGAATGATACCACAGTACAAGGACAAAATTATTGAATTCAACAATTGGCTAAGCTTCTGGTGTCATTCTAAGGGGATCCAGTATCTGTCTGCCTAGGTGACATGATGCTTTGCCAGAGATGGCCTGCACCTGTCCCCTTTGGGATTCCGGATACTGGATAAGGCTCTAGCCAATCCTATAGTGCCTTTTTTAGGCAAGGTTCAAATGACCATTTCACCACCGTAACAGGTACAAGCAAGCAAAATCTGAGGGTAATGCTACCCAATGCTAGAAGTCTAAACCTCAAAATGCACTTACTCGAGGAACTCCTTAAAATGGAGAAGATCAACATCTGTGCAGTGAGAGACCTGGTTCAAGGCTCCAGAGAGCACCCCTGCATTACCAGGCTATAATTCATACCGCACCTTTTGGCCACCTAACCTGGGCCAAAACATTAAAGGCGGAGGAGTGTCCATATTCATTAATAATATCCACACCTCCAGGCAAGTTGCTCAGCATAATGCATCCAAGATTATCCAAATGCAACTAACTCTGGGCAAGACTGCAATCCAAATTGTAACTTGCTATAGATGACCCACCATGTCTCAGGATTCCCACTCCTCATTTCTTGATACACTGGAAAATATTAAGGTACAACCCAACATCCTAATAATGGGGTGATTTCAACTACCCCGCCATTAACTGGGAAAACTACTCATGCACCAACTCTTTTGCTCAACGTTTTCTGGAATTCATAAATTCCAACACCTTGGATCAACTTATCCACACCCCCACCAGGGGCAGCAATATCCTAGACCTGGTCATTATCAACATGGGTGACTGGTGTTCCACACCAGAGCTCAATTCCTCATTGGACAGATCCAACCACAAGCTAATAACCCTAGACATCCATATCCTGCCCCCAGTCCCCATTAGGGAAACCACCGTAAAAAATTTCTCCAAAGCCAACTTCACACTTCTTATGACAGACGTGGCAAACTTCATGACAACCATGCAGATGGACAATAGAGGTATGTCTGTTGAATCGTACACAAACGCACTTTATAAGCACTCACATGAGTGCATGGATCGTGCTTTCCCCAATAGAACCAAGATGCTATACTCCAAAAAAAGGAAGCCAATCTAGTGGTCCCCTGCCATAAACAAACTCTACAACAGAAGAAAGAAACTGTTGCAAAAAAGTGTAAAATCCCATGATTGGAGGAACTCCCCTGTCAGCCTCAGTAAGAAGCTGAGATCCCTCATAAAATCCTCCAAAGCTAGTTATGAAAACAAAACCAGCACTGATTCTAAAGACAACCACAAAGCATTCCATAGCTATGTCAAGAATCTCAATGGCAACACTCAGATCTGCTCTGAGTTACAGCACAATGGCACTAAATATACAGAACCAACTGATATTGCCAACATCCTGGCAGATAGGTTCAGTGCTAACTTTACCCCCCTCTCACCCCTTAAAGGGCCGATCTCTATATCAGAAGAATGCAAAGTTCTTGTAATCATGACTGCACAGGTAAAAACCGCAGTCTCCAAAACCAAGAACACAGCATCTGACAACATCCCAGGTGGCATTCTACATGAACTACAGAATGAACTGTCACCCCACCTAAGCACCATGTTCAATCATAGCCTCACCTCAGGCTTTTTGCCCACTGAATGGAGCACATCAATGGTAATCCCACTCCACAAAGGGGGAGCCACCATGGACCCTTGTAACTACCCCATTATTAGCCTAGTAAGCCTGGTCTGCAAGGCCATGGAATGTATCATCATAGAACTTATAAACAAAGACATTGGTAATCTCCAAACTCTGGAGCCCACCCAGTTTAGGGTTGTAAAAGGCAGATCATGTCTCCTAAACCTGATTGACATCTTTGAAGCAGTCACCAAAATCGTAGACGAGGGTAAGGTGGTTCACACAGCCTATCTAGATCTCGCCAAGGCTTTTGATACCATCCCCCACTCTGGAATTATAGATAAACTCACTAAACTAGGTATAAATCCCTATGTCACAACATGGGTTGCCAACTGGCTCACTCTCAGAACCCACACTGTTAAAGTAGCAGACTCCAAATCCAAGTTCAGACCAGTGACAAGTGGAGTACCACAGGGTTCAGTCTTGGGTCCACTGCTGTTTGGCATCTACTTTTCTGAAGTACAGGCTAACACAGAAGGTCATTGGCTAACAAAGTTCACAGATGACTGCAAACTAGGAGCCATAATCAAAACTCCTAACAATGTGGACATCCTACAAAAGGGCCTCACCGAGACAGATGCCTGGTGTCAAAGCCATGGTCTCAAGCTCAATGCCAAAAAGTGCATTGTCATCCCCTTTGGTAAAAACTCTGTACCCATGAGCTACCACATAGGTGGTAGTCTACTTAACACCAAATGTGTGATAAGAGACCTTGGGACACAGGTGGATAGTACTCTCTAGTTTGATAATCACATCGCTACAGTAGTCAGAAAATACTTCTACTTGGCACACCTCATCACAAAAGGTTTCTCATCCAGGAAAAAAGAGGTCATTATTCCTCTCTACTCATCACTCATTAGACCCATTATAGAGTACAACGCCTCTTTTGGTATGTACCTCATAAGACATCTACAACAAATGGAAAGGCCGCAGAAATACCTCACAAAGAGGATTACCAGCCTAAAACAGATGCCTTACGCAGACCATCTCAAAAAACTCCAGATTTACTCCATCGCATATCGCCTACTCAGAGGCAATCTCTGCCTAACATACAAAGCTATGTCAAACCCAGAGCTGTTGGACATGCTCCACTTAAAGAAATATCAATCCCTCTGAGCTACACGCTCTAGGGACCTAAACCTTGTCACCACAATAAACAGAACATGCTGGAGGGATAGATTCGTGTCCCAGAGACTTCCCATACTCTGGAACAAACTACCTATCTATATCAATCAAAGCTCCTCATTAGCACTCTTTAAGAAAAATCTTGATGATTGGATGGGAAATAGGAAATTCATCCTGGGGATCCCCTCTGTGGCTCTGGTCAACAGTGGCACAGGAAAATAATTTTCTTGGGTGGCAAAAGCCAGGGTACCTTTTGGCTAGGCTTATATAGGCCCTAGGGCCAATAGCCTAGTAACTCCCTACAAACCTATGAACCTACTATATTTAGGGCAAGTTATGACCACAGCAAGAAATATGTGAATAAGAAATAAAAATGTTTCATAGGTGCTTGCAACTATGTTAAAATGCATATGCAAGTCATTTAATGATATACTGTAGTGATTTCTATAATAAGGTTGGGTATTACCATAGCCAGCGTTAGGCATCCGCGGAGCCTGCGGCCATGGGGAGCCCCTGATCACTTGCCCTCATAAGAGGGCCCCCATGCAGCAGCAGCAGGTTTCTTCTTCTCCATCATTCAGTCCTCCGTCCTCTGCACTTTGTAGATGTCTGTGCAGCTACATAATGTCACCATGCAATCGCAAACTTTTTTTCCTTTTTTTTTTTCAACTTGTCTGTAAGCTGCGCTCAATTAAGTCTGCTTTATTGAAGCAAGGGACCTGATTGGCTGCAGCAAACAAGTAAGAAATTTGCCTTTTTTTATTGATCGGTAAAGATGCATCTTCTACTAAATGTAATGTTTCAGTAAAAAGTGCTCTGCTTTTGTGCATCTGATAGGGTGACAACTTTTTAATGTTCAGGTCTTTCCTTCTGTGGAGGTCCCCAACCATCTGTCGTTCTGGTACTCAACCGAACATCGATTTTCCAAACATTCCCTATCAACCATCAATGGATGTAAATAAATATACCCTAAGATGGTAACACATTTTGATGGACTCCTGTGCTACATTTTAATATAAATAAACTATAAATAAACCCTAAAATGATAATACATTTTGATGAATGGCTGTACTGCATTTTTATGTTAGCAACTGAGCTGTTAGCACAGAAATGTTTGTGATATGCCAGTGAATAAATTAGCAAAATAACTTTGTTGGACCTGCTCCACAAAGGCAGGCAAAACTGATCCCATATTATTTTAGCACTATATATGCATATATAAATATGTGTGTGTGTGTGTGCGTGTGTGTGTGTGTGTGTGTGTGTGTGTGTGTGTGTGTGTGTGTGTGTGTGTGTGTGTGTGTGTGTGTGTGTCTGTGTGTGTATGTGCGTGTGTGTGTGTGTGTGTTCAAGTTCCTTACTTGTGTGTTTTAATATACATTTACCATATAGGTCTCAATCCCTCCTCTCTAAAGTCAGGGGCAAAGTCAAAAAATAATCATGAGTAAAGCCACACTGTTAAAGACAATTTTAAAATATTGACAGTATTAATTTACAGAACATATGGAGACATGCTGTAGGTGGATTGGTCACTCTAAATTGGCCCTAGGTGTGAGTGAGTGAGTGCATGTGTGTGCCTTCTGTCGAAGGTTGGGTACTGGGCTGGCAACTTGACACCGTAAAACTCCACTGCCAGTCATGAGCGGACACGTGATCCACTGTGGCGACCCCTAACTGGGAAATATCCAAAAGAAGAAGAAGACAGAAGAAGAGAATTTGTAATACTATGCATTTGTGCTGAACAAGAAAGCTGTAACTCAAGAATGGAATTGTGTATTGGTTTTATTCCTCACTGATACCCCATCTCCAAACTGTGGAACACTGCCCCTCAATGTGAAACATCTAGGAAGCTCACAGCGTGGATAGTAATTGACTCGTTATACTTATAAGGGTGAATTAGGATCATATGACTGATCTTAATGAGCATGTTATGTGTTAGAGACATGGATGGCAAGCAATTCACTTTGAGAGCGAAGGTGGAAGGACTTTAAGATTTTTCATACTTAAATGACTGAAAATATTCTTTTATCTAAACAGTATGCAGCTTTAACAGAAAATGATGCCTTACTGCTTAACTTTACAGAGTAATTTAAAATAAGCAGCTATAAATTAAATTCATTCTACTTTTAATAAAAGGAAAATATAGCTGAGGAAGAATCACAGTTTACTGCTTTATAAATTAGTTAGAAACAAACCTGCTTACTGAAGCCAAAGGGCATTTCTGATCAGGCATTTCAGTTTGAAAGACAAACTCAGGTGGTTCAGGGCCTACTAGATAAAGCAGTCCAGCATGAATTGATGATGAGAATGGGTGACTTGAATGCACATACGGGGACAGACAGAACAGGATATGAGGACTTCCTGGGTCCACATGGGTGGGGCAACAGGAATAACGAAGGAGAGGCCATTCTAGACTTCTGTCTGGAAAATACCTTGATAGTAGCCAACACATGGTTGAGAAAGAGGGACAGTCACAAGATCATATACAAGAGTGGCCAACATGCAACTCAGGTAGACATCTCCTAATAAGAAGAAGGCACTGGGGTAGAATCAGTGATTGCAAAGTCATCCCCAGTGAAACAGTCAGCCCACTGCATAAACCACTGGTTGATACAATCAGCTGCAAACAGTGGTCAGAGAAGGCTCTAAGGTCAACAGAGACCAGGCTGAAGACCTGGAAGTTGATTGGAGAAAAAGTACAACATTTCAAGGAATTATTTAGGGCTCTAGCACCCTAAGAAGAAGCGTGGTAGGATGCACACTGCGGGACAGATTAAGAAATGTGAACATAAGATCAGAAGCCAAAGTAGCTCCTATTCCAGAAAATATCAAAGAGAACAGATTACTGTGGTACAGCCACATGTGCAGAAAAGCAGAAGACAGTGTGGTGAAATAGATTTGAGACAGACAGGAAGTAGTTAAGAGGAAACAAGGGCATCCAGCAAAGAGGTGGATGGATTGTGTGATTGAAGATCTGTGACAGTCTGGCATGAGTGTTGAAGAGAGCAGGAGTGTGACATTGAATTGAGAGAAATGGCAAAAGTTAACATGACACCCCGACCCCATGTAGAAAATGTGAAAAAGGGGATTGATGTTGATGAAATGAAACAATAAATTTATTGAACCACATTGGCACTTCCCTACTCATATAATAGGGCATATTCCAGCGATGTGTAATGACTGATAAGCTTGGTGCCATAGATGGAGTAGAACAACACATAGGGGAAGCTTGGAACAAGGGTATAGAAGAAGTAAGGATTTTAACTATGGTAAAGAGAAAAGAAGGCAATCATGGGAATTAAGCAGGCATAAACACTTAAAGGCCTTTAATGATCACCTCTATAGTGATCTTTAAATGATGCTAGATGAACTTGGCAGGGAAGGGGTTGTGACGGCAATGTGGTCACACTTTATATTCTCCAGGGTAGGGCCCCCAACTTGAAACTTGCTGGGGGGGCCCAAAATGCTAACACTGGCCCTGGTTATTACAGTCATACCTCTAGCTTTCTGGATCTTTGCAGAATGTCCAGTTTTTGTCTCACATTTTTAGTCTGTTGCTGATAACATTTGTGATTTTCTGGCAAATCACTGAGGATTAAAGTCATTAAATAATGGCATGCATTTGAGATTCAGACTTCACACCCTTTACAAATGCATGCCAAAAAAAATAATGTTATTCTAGCAACTTTCTAAATTTCTAAGAGCAATATTTAAAATCTATCCCTATATTTGGGCCTTTGATCCCCATTATTTTATTCTTTGTCCAGTTTTTCATTCTTGCATATGAAAGATATGGAACAAGGAATAAGGACCACAAAAATGGGGAATGCAGCGAGAGTTAATCAGGAAAGTAATCGGAAGTGCAGAAAGGACAGTAGATTAAGTGCTAGGGGAAATGTGGTGGTGTACTGCAACATTCTTCCCCAGGACTCCAGTTCTCTGAAGGTTGATTCTGATTTGTTTTCTAGATAAGCCCTCGGATGTAAAAAAAGCCCTTTCCAGGATTAACCCACTATCTAGTTAAATGATTTGCTCAGTCATGCAGTTTGCAAGTAAAAATTAAAGGAATTAAACCCAGGTCTAAACCATCGGAGTTAAAAATCAGAAGTCACTCAGCCATTTCAATCTTTATACTGTTATCTGTCTCTATAACATACATTTTCGCTTTTCACAACTTTCTATCTAAATACATTCCTGCACAATGACCATCTTTACTTGATTCTTCGTCCTACAGTCCCTCTTTTGATGATTTACTTCCATTCCAAGTGCTGAGAACCTCCCATTCACATGACTCACACCACAGTATCACACTACCTCTTAAAGTCATAGTACATGAACTAAGTGAAAACAGCCTGAGCTGAGTGAGGAACAAGGTGTTTCTGCTTATCGTCAACATTTCCTTTCCTGAAGCTGACTGAGATTCTTTGTGATAAGCTGTAAATACCACTTGTAGCTGAGTCTGCTACCACAACAAAGTTTTAATCAGACTACCAGCTGACATCTCTCATTATGCATACGTATACACACATTTATATAGTTGTGATAAATAATATAGTAATTTGATTTAATAGCATTTCTGTTTCTATGCTTTGTTCAATATTTAAGAGACTTGATGCATCAAAAAACATTTTTGTAGACAAAGCAGAAGAGTCATGAAGTAGTATGCTTTTATTCAGCTGCATTGTATGGCCTACTGAAATAATTGTACTCTACAATCAAGACCTGATGTTCCTGATCTGAAATAAAAAGTTCATAGTACATATTTCACCAAGGCGGTTGCATTTGCTGTTAAGCTCATCTGCATACATTTTAACTGTGACAATCAGTATGTATGAGAAGATTTACCATTTTTAGAATGCAATTAAGAGTCATACCTGCTTATTAAAATAATCATTCTTATTGGGCTTCTCAGCCATTGAAGTGTTCTAGAGATGTTGCAGGCTACAGCACTTGTCAAATACAATCCCGTTGTTCTGTACTAAGTAATCCAAATAACTGTCTTTTGTACCTCCGTGTTATGGCTGGGACCTTATGTTGTATAAATATCAGAATCTGTAAAACATAAAAGCAGGAACAGCCCAGGCAGTCAATGCCTACAACTGCACGTATTCAAAATGCCCGTTTCCATTAGCTGCACCCCATAATTTAGATTTCCTGGGAACATGCAGGATAATGCTGATAAAAAGGGAGTATAACATTTCAATCAAATGTTGTAACATGGAACCACAGTGGTTTGAGCCCAAAAGATCAACTGTGAATCCTGAAGATATTGAAAAAAATCAAGAAACTCTTTTTTGCAGTGGAACAACTCCCTGCATTCCCTACACCCCCTGCTAAATATATATATATATATATATATATATATATATATATATATATATATCTATATGTGTATATACATATATGTGTGTGTGTGTGTGTGTGTGTGTGTGTGTGTATATATTTATATATATATATATATATATATATATATATATATATATATATATATGTGTATAGACCTACTCCAAGATGGCACTATGGTAGCAATGAAATCTCACTCAGGAAATGCTGGGGAAGTTTAATCAGCTGATTTTTGATCAACTGTACTATAAAATATAGCACTCACTACGGACACAAATTAAGATCTGTCAACCAAACTGCAACAAAGATAGGCGATCACAACTGTTGATGAAAATGTTATGCAATAATGGTCTGAAAACTAGAAGGACACAGCTGCAAATTATTTCAGGGAAATCAAGGGAATAATAATACCTCCATCTCTATAATTCTGTAAGATAGATAGACAATCAGACTCAAAGGTAGAAAAAATAGATTTCTTTAATAAACAACCTGAACCAGACATCAAATAAAGTGTTATATCAGTTAGAAGATAGTGAAACAACGGAGAAATGATCACCATTCAGAAAGCTCATCTCTACCTAAAACCTAAGTGACACCACCCTTTGACAGCAGGAACGTGCAGCTATACATTAATATGTATTTACTGTTCAGTTATTTAACTTTTCCCATGTGAGTGGCTAATCCTCAGACATGTTTTTGACTATGACCAAGGCTCTTTATGGGTCACATACAGAACTAAGTGCAGGAACACCTTCTCCACACCCTCTCAAATACAATACAGAGGTAATCCGACAAGGATAGGGAATGCACAAAGTGCATTAGCAAACTCCCTAAAACAGAGCTCAGTGAAACTGCAAGATCAATTCAAAGCTTTGTAGCATCGACCCTGATCAAAGGCCAGGGGCATTGCACAAAAAATGTAGGATTTAACTGAAACTTAAAGTCAAACCCTTTACATTGCTGCTGTAGTTGCTTTACCATTACGTTTTTAAAACAGTTGAGCAATATGGCCATCATCTGAACCTTCATCACTCACTCATACACATGTCTTATACACTGACAGGCCATTCAGAACAGAGGAAGTGCATCTACACATATATATTTTACCAAGTAAAAGCATATAAAAAGTAAATTATGAGAAGATAAATGTGTAAATAAAAATTAATATAAATGCGTATTTGCACACCCTTGTCTGCTCTTACTGGTCTGTTTTGGTTCACTATGAAACCTTGACTTTAAACCCAAAAGACTAATGTACAAAAAACAAAAGGATGAAATCTCCACTGGTAAGCATGTTTTGCAGGGGAGTCTTTTTCCCCTGCACCCCATGTGTGGAGTGGGCCCTCCCACATTCCTCAAACTGATATGATTTGTGAGGCTCCATGGTCTCAGCAATGTAAATGAGGGAGAAATGTCTGAAACCAAATGATTCACTGCTGATATACAGTTCATTATGCCAGTAGTGATTTTCTATGGAAATTTTTGATTATTGTTCTGCTTCTCAGCATTTTTGATTTTGGAAAATGACGTGTAAGGAATTTGATGCTGGACATTTGTAGATATACCATCTCTTTTAGATACATAGACAGATGAGTAAGTATAGAGAAAATGCAAATATATGAGCATATATGTAAGTTGTACTGAAAAAAATATGAATAATTCTGCAACTAGAACTCAAAATAAATAACAGTTATATAATTTTAATTATATATGCAAAAATAGATATGCACATACAATAGCTGAAAATGCATGTACAAGTGTTTCATATATGATTAACCTTTCCACTAAGATCTCAGAAGAAATAAAGGTTATAGCATTCTGATGCTGCAAATATGAAGAGATCTTTATTTTCATTGACTATATAGCAATACTAAAAACATTGTAAACAAGATTTCTTGCTAGTTACTAGACTACCATTTTTTTTCACCTAAAGTACCATCACTTACTAACAAGGGTATGGAATGGTCTAGAAATGAATCAACATTCTGATTCAGTTTAATAGCAAGAAGGCATTTTCACTCCAGTTAAAAATCCTTAAACAAGATCATTGATCAAGGTCATGATTATTGGGTTATCTAGGAGCCTTGGAGAGGGTATAATGAATAGCCTTTGAAAAGCTATTCACTGTAGTCAGTGGCATCTCATGTGGTCAGCAGAATGATAAGAATAGTTTATCTAGAATACGTAATTTACACAATGAAAAATGAATGATTAAATATGTAACATGACATATATGAAGCACAGTCCTTTAAGCATGCACGCCTTGCTTTTATTAGAAGTATATACACAAACAAGTATTTTTATTGATAATTTAGTATGCATTATAAAGTTATCAGTAAAAGTATAAAGCCCTATATGAATCTAGCACAGGATTCCGTTTTATAGCCATTCTATCCACACAAATAAAAATAGCACTAACCTTGAACATTGTACAAGCATACGGTTAAAAAATATATTTCAGAAGGCATCTAGGAAAGGGAGAAGAAAAAAAAAATCAATATGCCTAAGAAATAATTTCAGTCCTTCCATTAGCATTAACTTTTATCAGTACTCATTTGGATAAAATGCCAACTTTGATCAAAATAAACCTGGAAAGTCAGATAGTTTTCTATGCTGTTCCGTAGACTGATGGAAATGCAGCAGTATAGAAGCAGATACCTTCATCACAAGTAGTAAATTAAATTTTACAAGCTTGTCCATGAAGGTGTGATTATTGCACTGGCAAAAGGCCAAACAGCATGACTGCAGCATGAACTGTTTTCCAGAGTTACATGCCCTACAAAGATTAAAAAAAAAAAAAACTGTCACATGATCTGAAACAGGACAAGCACATCGTAACTGAGAGACAGCAACTGAGATACAATCATTGTTGTCTTTGTCACTAAAGCCATTGCCAAAATACAAGCACTGTACCAGCATTTTCAGTCATACTACTAATGTGAACTTAATCTGACATGCAAGATGCATTGTTTATCTTCACACAAGTAATACAGGATTCTGAGTATTAATGTGATCAGTCATTTTCACTTTACAACTGCCACTAGATACGTTTAACGGATAACTTATGTTTTCAAAGAATTGTGTCCTTGTACCCCTTGTCTATGGGTTATTATGTTGATATTTTAAGAAATACCTTTTCTATATAAATGAATCTGTTCACAAAGAGTCTTGAAATTAATTTAACAAAACATACATTGATTTGTCAGTCAGAATTAAACCTAAAGCAGATGTTATTAACCAGATGTGTTTTTTTATACCAGAATTCTTTGCAACAGTCCCAGAGAAGTTCATTTACTTCTAACATTGTATTTTGAAATAAACCATGGTTTGGCATTAAATCATAGTAAGGAACATGACACTGAGTAGAATACAAAGTGTGATATAATTTGTATGATTTCAGTGACACCCTATTTTAAATATCTTCAGAGTACAGAATCATGCTATGTGGGCAAAGTCAGTGTAAAAGAGAAAAACCTACATGGAGTATTTATTTTATATGATTTATTCAGGAGTCTATATTAGAATATTGATGTTTCAGAACATCAAATGCTCTAATATCAAACCATATTCAGTGAATGCTGAAAACATCTAAGCTGCAGATAACCAAATTTTTTCCCAGGGAAAGAATTCAGTTGTCCGTGTCTGTCACTTCGCTATTTTCAGCGCTGTGGTGGAATGTTACGGGTCGGGTTCAGGTAAGTGTACAATTGTGTGGACGTGAGGGTTAGGGTGGGTTAGGTGAGTTAGGGTTAGGGCACGGGTGAGGTAAGTGTGCGATTGTGTGGACATGAGGGTTAGGGCGGGGTAGGTGAGTTAGGGTTAGGGCGCGGGTGAGGTGAGTGTGCGATAGTGACAGACCTTAGGGTTAGGGTTTGGGTTAAGGTAAGTGGATAGTTAGTGGTGCATGTACAGTTTAGTGTAGGGTTAGATGTAAATTTTAGGTGTATGTGTGTGTATTGCTGTTTGTTTTGTGTGCTTGTGTTGTGTGTATGTGTTTCAGAACAGCAAATTTTTTCCATAGGAAAACATTTGCTGTTCTGAATGTTCGATGTTGTCAGCGTTCTCTGAATTGGGTTCGACATTAGAACATTCGAAGTTCTGCACTTCATTGTTGTGATATAGACCATTTATTCAGTGCACTTTATGTATTATTTTTCCTACCAGTCAGAGAACCCCCCCCCCCCTTATCTGATAAAACAGTGTGCCTGTAAGTGCATCAGATATGTGGCCAAGAAAGCACATAGAAATCCAGGAACACTTAACTATTCTAGCTAGTGCCTTAATACTAATTCATCTCTTATAATTTCATTGAAATGCTTCTTTGGAATTAAACTGCAAGCTAATTTGCTCAGTTACTAATGAACTGTACCTATCTGAAAATTCAAAATGATATGCTCCTAAGCTGCATATAATATTCAGTGCTATATTCCATAACTATGTTACTAAAAATGCCTATGTAAATTTGTATGCAAATAGTTCTGTAACTTCTTTATTTTCTTTTATTGTCTGGCCTCTCTGACCCACTGAAAAGACTCCCTGGACCAATTCACCTACCTGGTTAACAAATCTTAAAAATAAATAAAAAGAAGTGAGGAGGAAATGCGCCTTCTCTGAAAAAACAAAAGGAAAATTGCTGACATTTTTTTTTTGCCTGAAAATAATCTGTTTCATGCAAAGTACTGCACTTTAGGTGTCATACAATATGAATCCAGCTCGAATGTAATCCTCATGTATTTTGACTTTTTTTTCTGAATCACAATAGTTCTGCCTTGACTGTTAAATTTTAAAGAATCATGTTTTAGTTGTTCTGGTAATGTATATTATTCTGCTTTATGGGCATGTTTAATATGAAAGGACAAATTCTGGCTCCATGTAATACATTTCTGGAAATCTTTAGATCCATTGGGTAAATCAGCCACTCTCATTTTGAATGTGCTCATACATGGCCCTTCTCCTTTAGTGCCTTTGCTAACTATCATGTTTCCCACACAGGTTCTAGGGGATCCTTTAAAACCCTTCTACATCTATAATGTACTCTTCGCCAAGAATGGGCAGGCAACATAATTAGTATATTAGAGCATGTTCAAGAATATGATTAGGTCAGGCCACCGTAGTACCAGACACTTGGCCTGAAACTCATACAACCATTAAGTTTTATGACACATCTCTTAAAAAGAGTTATTTGTTCACCAGGATGCAACATGATGCTAGGTACAATGATTGCAGAGCTAAAACAATAAATATTAAGCACAAGTTCTGTGAGTGCCTGTAGACATCTCATAAATTAGAAAGTGTGTCATCCCAAGATACTAGTGATATTATTGCCTTTGTCCATGTAAGTTCAGCCTCATGTTTTATCATGCTCCATCTAACTATTGCAGCAGTTAAAGCTGCAGAGAAATCTTATCTATTTCAGGATGGAACATCGATTAGTTGATGTATTGCTTCCAAATGAAAGAGCCCTGGAGAATTCATTGTTGATGGATTGGCCTCTCAATTTCCTTTGCAAGACTGAGTAAGTTGCTGTCCTTAGTCACATGCTCATCCTTAGCTCTTATCAGTTTCATTTACGTGCTGAAATGTCTTTCCATGTAGGCTGATCTTTGGAGGTAAGTGCTGACTAGACTAATCCGCGCTTTTGCCATAAAATGGGAAAGTAGTACAAGCTATAAATTGTAATTCCTTCTAAGTATATTTCCAGTGAAATATGATTCTTTTTGAATATACTTCAGTGGCAAGACTAATCTTTTTTTTTATTTTTTATTTCATTTTTGTAATGCAATGATGATACATTGCGTGACCCTCATGTAATATGTATTTTGTCACCTTGTTATGAATTTGAGGAATGGATTTCAAGAATACCCAATTTTTATTTTAATTGTACTCATTTGTTACCCAGGTAAGCCCACTTGACACAATTGTCCCTTTTCAAGGACAACCCAGACAGCTTTGCAGGAGTTACACCTCTTGGTCCTCTAGTTTGATCCCCAGCTAGACGTCTTATCTGTGCAGTCCATATGTTCCTCCTGTGTCCATGTGGGTTTCACTGCCTGCTCTTGTTTTTTGCCACATCACAAAGAAATGTTGTTGATGAATTGGTGAGTTTCAAATTTATCCAAAGGTATGCACACAGTGTGTGAGTGGGTGTTTATGATCAGGTGCATACTGGCATCTTCTCCAGCCTCAAGTTCTCTGTATTGCACCCACTTTGTGCCAGAACAGCCTCTGTTCTCTTCATGATGTGGAACTAGTTAAAGAATATTGGAAAAAGAAATGAAGTATAGTGATCCCTAGATTATTAATATTTTATGATGTGTTTGGAAAGGATCTATCTCAGTAGGAACTTGACTTATGCAGGTACAGATCTTCACAAGACATCGGTAGGATTTCCTAAGGACCCGGGTGTGGGGTATCATGAGCAAATACCCTCCACCTGTGTCTAAAACCAAGGGCTTTTTCAGTCCTAATTTGACATTTAAAAAAGGAGGAAGTGGGTTCACACTGCCAAAGTTCTTGTAAATCGATGAAGCTGTGGAATTGTCCATACAGTTCTATGGGTGGTTTTGGTAAAGCAACAGCACTGCCCGTAAGAGGGACTTGATATTGCAGCCTGTGTATGTGGTGAAAAGCCAGACTATATGCAGTAGATTGTTCCACATGTGGATGGAACTGTTCTGCTACTATGTGGATGTCACTGGGAGGAGTTTGTGGACCACCCACATATACAGTGTAGCTGTATAGGAGTCATCCTCAAATAGGATATAGGTAACATCTCTCACAAGTACCACAGTGGAACATAGATGTTATTCCATGGTGGGCTAGTGGCCTGCTTGCCCATCCCACTCAGTGAGTAGTGACAATGCATGTATTATAACCATGCTAGCTGTTATGTATGCATTCTATCATCTGCCACTACAGAACTTGCGGCCCTCCTGCAACTCAAAACCACTCATATTTGTGTACCCATTGAGACATAGCTTGAGTGCAATATCAGTACTAAAGTAAAACACACTGGAACACAGCACAAGCAGTTGGTGGTGCAACAATCTGCTTTTAATTCATTCTGGTACCTCGGCCTTCACCTTCTCAAGGAATACATTTGTAATGCATAACACCACACCTTTTATATCACTTCAATACCAAATTAACATACTTAATTGCTTAATCAATCAATCTAACAACCAATTTGTGAATAAAAAAGAACCTGAACCCATATGTCCCAAATTCTGCTAAATACATTGTTTTTTGCTGTTTTTTTGTACTATTTTTTACTAAATTATTAAATTATTTTCTACTTAAACATTAAGAAAATTTTTTAAAAATTCCCTACAATCCCTTGGAAATGGACCCCAACTGAGATGACGGCCAAATACACCTAAGGTTTTGCCAGCATCTAAACAGCTGCAGCAAAATTGTATGTATTTTATTGCATGTTTTATTTTTTGTGATGCTCAGCATTGCTTTTTTAACTGCATTTTAAGTGTTTTATTTGTCTCTATCTGCTCTACTTAGTTCTCACTCTGACTGTTAGTAGAAATAGACATAGCCTCATAAAAAGTATCCTTTTGATACCTTTAGGTAGTGGATAGGGCACTGCTTAGATTTAGTCACAATTATTGATGTGGCTAGACAGCCTAGGACAATATAGTTTTATAATTTATCTCTGTCATGTTAACTTAGCCACATGGTGCACTGCATTGCCATTTTCTGTATTCATAATGTGATCTAACTGCCTTGAATTGCTTTATTAAGTACTCTATCTGCTTGGATTAGTCTCTGATTGTTTGTTGGATATTTCTGCTAAACCCAGTACCCACAAAACAGGCTGGGGCACTGTATTATAGTTATATTTTGTAGAGTGTTTGTGCTTTTAATTCCTGTTCATTTTCTGCCTAATCTGTGCTGTTCCCTACCCTTAATCTTGCTGTCCTCCTCTGCTACCTCTCTCACCACCTTCCCTCTAAACCTTCCCTTCTTCCATGTCTATCCCTTGACCTCTCTAACCACCTATTATATTACTTCTAAGCCTATATTTTCAGCTCCATACCCTCCCACTATATTACCTGCTTTTATTTCTCCTCTACTGATTATTCCACTAGCTCTTCCCCTTCCTTTAACCTACACTTCTATAACCTTTTAATAACCTAACCTAGTGTGTCTCTCCTCTCATTTTACAGTTCCATACCACCGAAGCTCACTCCAGAAGTTCCCATCCTGTCTCTAAACAAAAGGAACACCTCCTGCAATACCTTGAGCATTTCCCTGGAGCTTTGTTGGCTAGTTTGTTCCTATAGACCTACAGTGAAGACTTCCCTAACATAGACTCTGTGAATGTAGGAAGCCTAAAACTACGTACTGTACCAGTAACTACTTATAGACTATTGTTATTCTCCAACCTCCTATGTAAGCGATTCAGCAGCCTACCATGGTCCAAACGAAATTACTCCCCCCTCCAGGCCATATTTGTCCCAAACACTTTCACAGTAAATCCTTAATTGGCCCCCTCACCTTCTTAACTGCCTCATTAATATTACCACTAGGTAGCAGCACCTACCAACACCTACAAGGTATAGCATTAACCTAACCTTGGCTTTAATCATTTAATCCTGTCTTTATAGCTCAAGACCCAGTTCTTCTTTCTTTTTCTTACACTGGGAAAAGTGGTAAAACTCCCATCCTGAAAAACTCACCATACCTGAACCAGGCATCATTCACTCTGTCCATTAGTTTCTCCCTTAACTGGTTCTACATCTACTTACCTGCTTACCTTACTATTTTACTGGCAGTGGCTGATACTTTTTTGCTGCTGTTTTTTTCTTTTCTTTTTCTTCCCCGCTCTGTTCGCCCTGCGGGCTCACTCCGCTCCCCTACCCTACGCCCAAATTCCACCCACCCCCACTACAGCTACATTTATACCCACACAATCACTCCCACTTCCTATCCTTCACTTAACTCTACCCCTTACACCCCTCCTCTTCCAACTCCCTCCCCCGCCCACCATCCTTACATCCCATATCTTCCACGCACATGATTCAACACCATATACAGCTTCCTCATACTCTTACCATGGTTACAAACTATACACCCCTTTCGACTACACTATTACTTCTTCAGAACCTCACCTATATCCACTACCTAACCCAGCCCAACCCCTTAACTCATATACCACCCTCACACAGCAACCTCACTCCTCACATCTCAATCACACTCACTTATCTCAATACATCCTTCCCTATATCCCATCAACAACAACCTTTGCTTTCACTACAAACTCATTACTCCCCATACAACCTCATTTCCCACTCTACTTCCTATATCCCTCAGAAATCTCATAACTCACAACACACAAACAAATCAATCCAAACACCTTCATTACATAATCCAACTTCTATCATACATACTTTTATCCGGAGATATACATCCCAACCCTGGCCCAACCACCCCTACCTTTACATCTCATTCCATCCTTCTAGCAGCTTTTAATGCCCAAAGCATAACTAACAAAATCCCCAACCTACAGGCCTGGCTACTCTACAATAAGCCTGACATCTTAGCCATATCTGAAACCTGGTTAAAACCCCACATAAAATATGCAGAAATGGTACCACCTAATTACTCCATCATCAGAAAAGACAGAACCCACAAAAAGGGTGGTGGTGTAGCCATACTCTACTCATCCTCTCTTTGCATAACTCCCTACAATAAACCAATCCCCCAATTTGCTAGCACTGAATTAATACTAGCTCTATTTCAGTTAAATAAACACAAACACATATGCATAGCCTCACTTTACATTCCCCCTGGAGACAACATCTCTGTACTCGAAGATATCCTCTCCTGGCTGTCTACTAATATCAGTAATGAAACTATAATCTTGGGAGACACAAACATTAATCGGGCCTCCATTCAGTCCCCTGCACACTCCCTAAACATCAACCTATATAATTACTCTCAACTCATCAACTCCATTACCCGACCCACTAAACACTTTACCAATGGCAGCATCCTAAACTGGATCCTAGTCTCTCACCCCCACTACTACCCTGTCAGTGGTACTCTTCCCGACGCCCTCAGCGACCACCTTCCCACCTTTGCTCTGCATTTTCCTTCTTCCTTACAAATAACTCATAATTATATCAGTACCCGATGCCTAAAAAACATCAACCCAAAAGCCTTCTCTGACTCACTAAAATCACTCAGTTGGCACCCTTTAAAAATTCTTCCCCTGGAAAATGCTATTCAACACTTCAACACAATTTTCCTAAACCTTCTAGATAGTCACACCCCCACAAAATCCAAAAGAATTAAAAACAAAACCGCCCCTTGGCTAACAAAAAACACACTAACTGTCATGCGACTTAGAGACAAAGCCTGGACATGTTATCAAAGGAATAAAACCCCCTCTACCCTTAATGAGTACAAAACTCTTCGCAACTCAGTAAAAAAACTTATCAAAGCAGACCACCAAAACTACTTCTCCCTACTCCAAAGCAACCATAAAACCAATCCACAAAAGTTCTGGAAAGGTGTCTCTAACCTACTTAAACCTGCAACAACTGCTAACCCAAGTCCAGACCCAAATGTTCAAGACAAAGATTTTGCCACCCAATTCAACTCTTTCTTCATAAACTCTATTTCCAAACTAACTTCTTCCTTCTCCAATAATACTGCACCTCCTACCTCCACTTCTCCTCCTCCACCACCCCCTCCATCTCCAGTCTCTAATCTCCCTTCCTCTCGACCACCACCATTCTCCATAAAACCCATCCCTACTTCTACCATAAAAAAACTCTTGCAAAAACTAAGACCTAGCACAAATGTCCCTGACAACATTCCCTCATACTTCCTCAGTATAGCTGACGAAACCATTGCCTTCCCAATAAGCATCCTAATCAACCGCTCTATCCAAAAAGGTCTTGTTCCGCAACTCTGGAAAAAGGCTGTCATCATTCCCCTTCACAAAGGAGGCATTGATACTAACATCACCAACTTTTGGCCCATCGCCATTCTCTCTCCCATCTCAAAACTCCTCGAGAAATGTATCCATCTTCAACTCCTTCCCTATCTCTTGGACAACAATTTATTAACTCCCACCCAACACGGCTTCAGACCCAATCACAGCACTATGACCGCCCTCCTTTCTTTCTTAGAAATAATTAATAAAGCTAGAGATTCTGGTCTTACAGTATCTACCATCCTACTTGACCTCTCTAAGGCCTTCGATACCATCTCCCATAACCTACTACTTACTAAATTATCTAGCCTAAACCTATCACCTTCATCTCTCAATTAGTTCACCAGCTACCTCTCCAACAGGCAACAAGCTGTCAAATGGAAATAAAGCTACCTCCTGTTTCCTCAACACCCCTACTGGTGTCCCGCAAGGTTCCATACTGGGTCCTCTGCTCTTTAATATATTCATCAATGATTTTTTCCAATCCATTCCTTATGCTGACATTATTCAATACACAGATGATTCTACAATTGTCTGCTCTGCCTCATCCATCCCAACTCTCTTACAACTAACTCAAAATGCTTTCTCTGCCACTGAACAATGGATGAAAGACAATCATCTAGCACTCAATGCAACAAAAAAAAAACTTATGATATTCACCCCCTCCAAAACTAGCACCATTGACAAAAAACTATTCTCTATCACCAGCCAAAATAATACACCTCTTGAGCTGGTATCCGAAACCAAACTATTAGGAGTCCAGATTGATGACAAGCTTAAATTTAATTCCCATCTCATACTAAACATAAAAAAAACCACACCAAAAACTCAGTATGCTCTACCGACACAACCGATACCTCACTTTAGCTACTAAGCTCACCCTTCTACTACATTTCTCTTACCCTCCCTTCTTTATGGTGCCCCTCTCCTTACACACCTACAATCTACTCTCAAAACAAAACTGTCCTCTTGTTATTACAAAATAGCCAAGTTTGCCACTAACAACAGACCATCAACCCTTCACTGTGTACCTCTCCACATACTCAACTGGCTAGAACTTCCCAACTACCTCTCCTATATTCAGCTCACCTATGTACACAAACTCATTTACCAACCTTTCCTTTGTCCCTCCCTCTCCTCTACCTTTAAAATGCACCACCCACAATGACTCCTAAGATCTAGCAATCAAAACCTAATCGAAGTATATAAACCCCTTCGCCCTCCAGGACAAAACCTACTATCCTTTTCCCTAGCACACCTATGGAACTCCCTCCCTCCCTCCATTCGAACCATCACTAGCCTCCCATTCTTTAAAAAATCACTTTACTCCCATCTAACATCCACATGGGAATGTTCCTGCTCCCACCCCTCTTAACATATTCTCCATCCCGTACTATCTTCCACTTCACATACTTCAAATACCAACTCCATTTTTCACATCTAGCAATCAACATCTTATTCTCAACTATCTACTTCCAACTTACTTCAACAAACCTCCTATTTTCACCTAATCCTACTATTTTTTTATCTTATGAAAACACAAACTTACTAGTGCATTGTTCTTAAAAAAAAAAAAAAAAAATACATCTTTGTCTATTTAATCACAGTAACTATTGTTATCTCTTAGGACGAGAAATAGTTAAACTGTAAATTGTTGCTATCTTTTGTGCAATCTTTATGTTGGAGCTTTTCTCCCCAGGACTCCATTGAAAACGGGTTCTTTTGGCCCAGTGGACTATCCTGGTTAACCAACTGCAAATAAATAAATAAAATAAATAAATAAATAAATAAATAACTCTGTACTCATCCACACTAAATACAATGGCAAATTCTGGAATGAACCTCCCTTTGGAGCTCATATATTAATAAATTGTATAACTAAAAAAGGAAAATAATTAAAAGTTGTAAGAATTCCTCAGCCACCTACCTCAAAACCACACTGAAACATGCCATCAAGGAACTTAAGACAGCAGTATTAGAAAACGTAATGCAGAGTACACCTTAAGTACAGATGGCAAATGAAACTACAAACCCTACTTTACTTATATCAGGAAATTAAGAAAAAATGTCCAATAATGCAATGAGTTCATCTATAATAACATCACATATCCCAGTCCAAAGGATATAGCCAATATGTTAGCCGGTGAATTTAGTGCTAACTTTACCCCACCTGTCCACATTGTTGTACCCAGCAGCCTAGAAAATGTAGTTTCCCCTGAAATCACCTTTGAATAAGTATTAGAATTACTGTCAAAGTCTAAAATTAATGTTTTTATGGGACCAGATAACATAATAGGCTGCATTCTCATCAGTGCAAAGTATTCACTATCGAAATTTCTACTTAAAATGTTCAACCTTAGCCAGTCTGCAGGTTTGTTCCTGATGCTTGGAGAACAGCCACAGTAACTCCCTACACAAGGGACCCTCCTATCATAGATACATTAACCTTAACAACCTTTTATGAAAAGCGATAGGAGATGTCATGTTGGAACTCATTTATGCAGGCATGAGTAAATAAACTGGCCTAGAGCCCAATCAGTTTGGTTTTGCAAAGGGTAGATCCTGTCTCAGAAAGCTAGTAAACTTCTTTCAAAAGGTTACAGAGACTGTTAACAGTGGTCACTCTGTGTACCCTGCTTATCTTAACATGGTCAAGGCTTTTGACACTTTCCCCCATGCTAATATTATTTAAAATTTTGGCAAACAATGTAAACTTTGTGTTGTCTAGTGGATTATAGATTAGGTATCCAACAGATCCCAAGTAGTGAAAGTCGTTGCCACCGTCTGAATGTAAAATTGTAACTAGTGAGATACGACAAGGTACAGTGTTGAGCCTTGTCCTGCTTGGTATTTATTTTGCAGACATACATGCCGTTATTCTGGAAGCGGTTAACCAAATTTACTGATGACTGCAAACTGGACACTGTTGTCTGCTCATCCACTGATATCAAACTACTTCAAAAAGGGCTGTAATATACACATACCTTATGTACTGTATGCCACAGTATCACCAATAAGTGAACAAATACCTCCTTCTGTTGTATAAAAAGTATTTTTTATTCCGTGATAAAGAAATGTTAAGCGCTTTCACCCACTACACTGTGGGTTTCTTCAGAACATTGTAAATTTAAAACACTACAGCTTAAATTCAAACGTTGGCACCAAACTTTTTTCCTTTAAAGCTGTATACACATACTGTTCCTACTACAATGTAACAATGGATTTTTTTGTATATATACTTCTTATTTGCACTCATTTAATTCAAAATTAAACAATTAGACTGTATTGCATAAAAACTATATAAAATATACCTATAAAATTATTAAAAAAATGTTAAAAATATATATATATATTATAAATAACTTATATCATCGTCGTACATTATAAACATATTGAATAAATGTTATATTACCAAAATCATTGTTCCACATGATACTGAATACATAATATATAGTTAATATAGTACAACATATTGTCCTATAGTGATTATATACACAATATTGCACTACCTTTAATTTTAATATCATCTATTAAAAAATGGTCAATAGAAACATTTTTTTAATGCATACACATCACCTAACTACTAAATAAATATATCTAAACTTCATCATATTATGTGTATTGAGAATGATACTTCCTATATCTGTTGATATTATTCAACTCAGTGCCCCTTTGCATCAACCTATTTCATCTCCAATATAGGTTTGTACGAAATGTAGTCATTGAGACCCGGTGAAGTGGCCGCATCCAAAAACAATTGCCACCACACTTCCTTGAACCCCAGCAGGGTTTTGTGATCTCCCCCCCTGGGGTCTACTTTGATAATATCTAATATGGCAAGTCTAAAATAATGTGTCTCTCCTACTCTCTCTATATGTCTGTATAAGGCACTGGTAGTGTCCTTCCTTCTAATACTGTGCATGTGATCATATATGCATTTTCTAAAACACCTCTCCGTTTTTAAAGTAAACTTTGTGTTGCCTAGTGGATTATAGATTAGGTATCCAACAGATCCCAAGTAGTGAAAGTCGTTGCCACCGTCTGAATACAAAATTGTAACTAGTGAGATACGACAAGGTACAGTGTTGAGCCTTGTCCTGCTTGGTATTTATTTTGCAGACATACAGGCCATTATTTTGGAAGCAGTTGACCAAATTTGCTGATAACTGCAAACTTGACACTGTTGTCTGCTCATCCACTGATATCAAACCACTTCAAAAAGGGCTGTAATATACACATACCTTATGTACTGAAAAACATCTGAAGCTAAATGCAAAAAAGTGCAGCATAATAGCATTCGGCAAAAAAGATGTTCCCACTTCATATGTTACAGTAGTACTTCAGTTTAGACTGATACTGTCATAAGAGACTTGTGATCATATGCGGACAGCTCTCTCTCATTCAGTCATCATGCTTCCACCACAGTCAGGGAATCCATCTAAGTGGCCCAGATGATTTCCAAAAGGAATATCAAGGAAGTCATCTTACTACTGTGCTCTTTCCTTATCAGACTCACCACCGCCTGTAATGCCCCCACTGATATGTAGAAATCCAAACATATAACTCAACTGAAAAAGTTCCAACGATTTTTAACTAACAATATTAAAGGCCTTAGAGTCTTCAGCTACACTAATACATCAACATAACTCTCATTATACTCAACAGCTTAGTAGATACTCTGAGGTGACCCGTGTCTCACTTTTCAAGCCACTGAAAGATCTAATCCTATATGACCTGCTACTTCTTCAGAAAACCACTGGCTCTCCAAACACATGTACTAGGGACTTAAATTTACTCCAACAAATAAACAGGACTCAATGGAAGTATAAGTTCGTAGATCATTATATTCTCAGCCTATGGAATATGTTACCACTACAGGTCAGGCAAAGTATGACTCTGTCTGTCTTTAACCCTAGTCTTGGTGATTGGATGGATAGACATAAACTTACACCAGGGTTACCATGTTTAGAAAACTTGATGTGGGGTGAGGTCACTATTAAGTACTCATAAAGGGTGGCAATAATTTTTAAGTGTATCTACTAGATATGCCTTATATGCTCTCTGTGATTACTTTACTAGTACTGCTCCTATGTTCCTATGGTCCTACAGCTGTCACTGTCATGCAGGATAGTCTCTTTGCCATGCAGCTGCACCTGTGTGGCAGCCCAGGTACTGGAGGAAGGGTAACTGCCTGCCATGCATATGCCAACATGCAGGTGAAGCTGTGGTGCCAGACTATTTCAGGCAGATTCAAACGAGTCCACCAATCCATCCACTAAGATCATGTTACCCCAAGAATGGATAATGAAATTTATTGGCACAGAATCTAGCAAAATCTCATTACTTGCTCCTGATGTAGTGGGAATCCCATACATTCAGTCCCTTTATATTGCAGGTATATTCTGGTTGCAACTTGCCCTCCAGCATGAGGCCATTCCTTTTGTGAGATGCTGTACTTTAGATTTGTGGGTAGTGCAGTAGGATCCTGCTGGCTTTCCTGCATGATATTTCAAATATTTTAGAATCTAACTCCAGGTGATACATCACTCTTTTCAGGTCACAAAAAATATTACTACAAGAAGAAAAACAAATCCAAGGCAGAAATTCATGAGCAGCAACTGTTTTATTTGGTAAACCCCTTAAAAACCAAAACAAAAAATTACATATATATTAAGCACTTTCATCTCTTATCAAAACTTCATCAGAAATATATATGTAATTTTTCCTTTGGTTTTAAGAGGTTTACCAAATAAAACAGTTGCTTCTCACAGCCCTCTGCCTTGGATTTGTTTTGGTTTTGGAGCCTTTTAGATTTTGTGTTTTACTTCAAGAAGAAGGCATCAGTCCACACCAGAGTTTCAGCTTGGAACTTTTAACTTAAAAAATAGAGTTATTTATGGTCCAGACATGCATAGTTTTTTCAGATCAGTCATTTACAGTCCAGCCCCTGTTATTCTCTCTCTGAATACTAGCACTTTCCATAAGGGTTTGTGGAGACAAAATAGGAGTATATTTATGGGTACTGATACATTTGTCATAGTTGTGATTGTAAAGGGATAGGCACCTTACTTTGTTTACTATGAAGGGGTAGCATTTTGCAAAAAATTAATTCTTGGGGATGTGTATCTATTCTATCAGCATGTCCTATTTACATTTCAGTGAAGGCTTAGGATTCTTACATAGATGTAATTGGTACTATAGGTTTTGTGAACATGTGGGAAGTCATGTAGGTTAGGGTAATTTGTGCCCTTATAAGTTAGTTAGAGGTTATCCAGTAGGAGGCTGTAGGACACTGAAAAAAGGAGAGAGCTCTAAGTCATTCAGCACTGATCATGGAACATATGAAGTTCTTGGGTCTTTCAAACTGGGTCATGTGCCTAGACAGGAGGATGCAATAGGGATTACTGTATTCTGTTATAGGCCTGATAATGGAGAAGTAAAAGATATTAACTTCATTTGACCCAAAAGATATTCCTTAGATACTGAACTGAGTTAGATGGAAAATGTTTCTACTTATCAAAGATACAAGATGGTTGATGGAAAGCTCACTGTCTACAAAGGTACACAAGTCCCTAACAACTGTGTTGATTTTGATAAGGGTGTTATTCATGTGGTAAATGCATGGCTGATAATGTTAACTGAATAAAACAATACTGCAAATTGTTGCATTTAAGTTTTAAGGTATGGTCCTGGCAGCATTGATGTGTACATGTCAGTCCTTCCTGTAGGATCTGTTAGTTTCCTGGAGAGTTGATGATATCTAAAAGTTTGCAATCATCAACAGACTTACTAAAGCTAAAGGTGACATCAGCTTTGAATTCAGAAGAGTAAACACCATATGACATCAGTCATAGTACTGAACCATGGAGGTCCCTACTAATTGTTGAGCTTTCAGAGAACAATACGCCACTAATCTTAATTTCTTTGTATGTGTCTTTGAGATAGTTTGCTATCCAGTGGTTTACATAAGGGTTTGCATCTAGTTTGATTAGTTTGTCTATAATGTTCAAGTATAGCATGGCAACAAAGGCCTTTGACAGGTGGAGACACACTGTGTTCCATTTTATCCTCATTCACTGCTCTGTAAGTTTTTCAATGCAGGCAGTATCTACACCTCATAAACCTAATATGGTGAGGGCTGAGAGAATGCTAACTGCCAATATCTTTGCCTATGAGGTCTATACTTATCTATTTCACTAATTTACAGATAATGCTGCTAAGGATTATCAAGCTATATTTGCCTGGACCAATAGTAGGGCCACCCTTATACAGGGAGATGATCAGTGTTGTCTCTATGCTTTCAGTACTGAACTAGCTGAGGTGGGACAGTTCTAGAAGTAGGTGAGTGCAACAGTGCTTCATTGTGACAAAGAAGCACCCAAGCACATTGTCAGGCTCAAATGACATAGTGTTTCTTACCTCAGCAAGAGCTTTTATGACTTGGGCAGAGGTGATCCTTTTTGGGTGGATGCAAACCAAATGTTGTATTGTGGGGAGGCAGGAAGGAGATGGTGAAGATGTTTATGCTAAGCTTGTCTAATGATTTATTGACAAAGCATCCTAAGGCTGAGTGGGTTTTTATTATTATTATTATTATTATTATTATTATTACTCCTAAGGTTTCTGATACACCTGGAAAAGGATACATGGTTGTCCCTCAAAGAGGTGGCAATTTTTAGGTCATATATAGCTTTGATTTTGTTCCTAAATTCTTTGTTTAACTTTCTGAGTTCAATTTTGGAATTTGGAATTTTCAATTTATGCATAAGAGTTTTTTTTTTTTTTTTTTTTTATATTTTTTGTTTATACCGGGGCTCCATCCACAGGGGTTCATTCCTATTGTATTCAAAGTTTTGTAGCTACTTGATCTGTTACATTTTATGCTACTAAGTATGTCACAACAACTTTTTGGAAAACATATGTAGATATTAAACTAATATGGATCTCCTTCCTTATGACTAATGGTGCAAAAAGAAAGTATTGTATAAAATATGTGGTCCCCTAAGCTGCCATTAGAGGCTGAAGTAATCAGTTAACACATTTTTCAGTATATTTATGCATTTCTTTATAAGTTAACCAGGTATAGGCAGATCCACGGATCCTTTAAGACATGACCTGAGTCAGCCATAATTAAAATTACAGTGCATGGAATATTGACTTTACATTATAAATTAAACATTACAGTAGAAAGACAGCATTACATAAGTTGCATTACAAATCTACAGCAAGCATTTAAGAAGCAATCCTTGAAGTTATTTTCACAGTGGTGCCAATACAGGTAGTTCTCATGGCATTTTTATATATATATTTATATACTATTCTGTACTGGTAGAGATAGTTATCTGTGAACATATCTTTAGTGAAATCAGTTGAGAGAGTATACTTGCTAATAATATTCATCCCAGTTTAAACAAATACCTCTGTCTGTGAATAACAAACATTCTAGTTTTTTTGTAAAGTTTAGTAACGGAGTGCAGTTATATAATGACTGGCTATTAATATTAAAAAAACGAACATGCTGATTGGCCAGGACAACAGCTTGCCTGTTGTAAATCCGAGAATATACCAACGGGAAAAGGTCCGGTCACCTGGACTTTTTCCCATTAGTATATCTCATAATTTTTTCACTTTTCTTTTTTTAAAACAAACAAAAAAGGAAAACGGAAGACCTGAAATGAATGAGAGAAATGGCACAGACAAAAATAAAAGGATAATCAGGTATGTTCTGCAAAACTATAGAAACTTACCTGATTATCCTTTTATTTTGTCTGTCCCAGCTCTCTCTCGTTCGTTAAAAGTCTCCTGGTTTCTTTTTTTTTTTGTTTTGTTTTTGTTTTCAATAAAAAAAAAAAAAAAAAAAAGCAAAGGAGATCTTCCTTTCTCCATTCCTTCCTTTGCACAGCACTGATGTACTGCGTAAGTGTGGGAACACAAGTCCTATACTCATAAGCAGTACATCAGAAAAAGCCCGAGGATATCACAAAACCGTGCAAGGGCAGCACAGAGGCATTATACAAAGACATTATTTAAGAAAAGTAAGTTTTTTTTTTCTTAAGTAATGTCATTGTATAATAGCAATAACCGACTGTGTGGTTATGGTATATTGAAATTTAGCCACGGTTGGCTTTATTCAATCACTCAGGGTCACCCTCATGATTAAACCACATGAACCATGGGTAAATCTTCAATATACCACACTATATTGTCGGTTATTGCTTAAATATCCCACAGTACATATGTGCCCCCATCTATTCTATATACCTTCCCATTGTACAGAGTTGGTTGGCATCAAACCTCCAGCACCAAGGAATGAAACACACAAACCTGCTCCTTACACACTATTATAAATGCGATACTTCATAGAGTTGCTAAATCACTGGTATAGGTTAGTTAATACCAACGTTATTTAATTAATCTTCTGTGTTCCCTGACTTCCCTTCAGGTTTTTCAATTCAGCCTATTATGTACAGAATGCTCGTTTAAATCTTTCACCTTGGTATAGGATGCAGGACTTATATAATAAATAACATTAATCATTCTGTATCTGTAGAATACTTTGACTAGGAATCAAATAAGTTGTGTTTGATTTCATATTTCCAGGGCAGAGATCTAATTTGTGGAAATTGTGAAGTATTTTGCCAGGTATTTGTGAATTGTACTGTGGTATAAATTGGAACTTATCTTGATGAGAGGAATCGAAATGGCAAAGAGTTTTCTTTTTTTCAGCTTGTTCACTGAGCAATATTCATTTTGACTGGTTTGGGGGAGGACTGGAAGTACTTGGAGTTGTCAGTTCATGCATTATAAAGACATGTTAAGAGGTAGATACCTACTCAGGGTGTATTTCCCAGTGCAGACACTAATTTCATATACCAGCAACATACCTCTCAAATGTACAGATTTTTGCAGAATGTCCAGATTTTTGCGCCATATTTTTTGTTCCATTTTTTATAAAATTATGGTTTTCTGGCAAATTAATGGCAAGTCATTAACAATTGAAGTTAAAAAATAATGACAGACATTTGAGTTTCAGACTTCGTACCATTCAGAAAAGTCATGCTAATGTAAATCCTATTATACTATCAACTTTTTTAAGTTTGCAACAGCAATATTTAAAAACTGTCCCTATTTTTTGGCCTTTGTCCTACTTTTATTTATGGATTTGTCCTGATTTCTTGCTTTAAGAGGTTGAGAGGTATGACCAGCAACTCTCCCAAGGCTTTAATGGGAGTTGCACTAGTTAATGAAGGGTCCTTTAAACTATGATATGAAAGCTGTTTTCGCCTATACATTATTCATACGGGTCCAGTAACCTTCTGGGTCATATGAGAGAAGGTAAAAAGGTATCGAGGAGTCTCATTTCCAGTCTTGGATGACACAAAATGCTTCACTTTTGCTTTTTAAACTTGTGTCACACTAGTCATTGACCTATAAATTCTACACCTTCTGAAGAATTTATCTGTGCTAACACTTATACCTCTCAAGAAAAGCCGCAACAGTTTTAAACCATTAATACTTTCAGTGAAAACAATGTCAGAATAAAACACTGAGAAAGAATACAAGTAAAGGAAGCCTCTCTGTATATTTATTTACTATATTGACATTTGATCACTGGAAACATCCAACTGGGTTGGACCATTTTCATTGGACACTCAGAGTCAAAAGCTTTTTTACAGCAGTACTTCTACACTGTGCCCTCCTCATTTTTACTCTTAAAATGTTCCTCGCAGTTTAATATTGTAAGGATCTGCTACACTTTTGTGGTTAAGAAAAGTTTAAACCATTTGTTCCACTAGTGAAATTAAAGCTTTTTGGACTTTGTTCATTGCATCCAGTAAAAAATGGAAAAGTGACTTTTATTTTCCTTTTTTGGAAACTACAAGCCTTTTGGAGGGTTTGTTATTGGGCCTTGGTGCTTTTAGACTTTTGACTACAGACACTAGGCCAGTTACAAAGATCAGGACTCAAGGGAGCTTTTCCAAGCTGGAATGATATGAATATTTTTTTTTCTTTTTTTGAAAATTATGAGCCTTTCAGAGGGTTTGTTATTGGGCCTTGGCGATTTTTAGACCTTTGGCTGTGTAACTACGAGACTGGTGCGAATTTAATATATTTTCCATGCACGCTTTTGGCTCATTTAGTTATTGTGACCTAAGTATGAAGATATTTATGAACATTAGGATCCAAAGGACTTTTTGTAGCTTTGAACTTGGAACTGTGTCTTTTTGATTTATTTGGACAGTTTGGCTATATGGCTCACAATCTTTTGTACAGGAATTCTTTATTTGTAATTTGTTAACCAACCACAAAGGGTTGGTCAGGTTTTCCTGATGATTAATGGGCATTGGATTGGACATCATATTATTATTTTATGGTTTATGGCTGATACACAATCAGGACCATTGTTGCAGTGTTTTAGATTTAACTAAGGAGGAAGCTACTACATGATAGAGCAAAATCCCAAAAAGGGAAGGCGTCTCTGATCAGTATTAGCAAAAAACTACGGGCACTCATAAAATCGTCTAAGGCCAGCTTCGAGAGAAAAATTGCACAGGACACTAAGGATAATCACAAGGCTTTCTTTAGTTATGTTAGGAACCTGGGTGGGAATTCCCAGATATGCTCAGAATTAGTCCAAAATGACAAAAAATACACCGAACCCACAGACATTGCCAACATCCTAGCTGACAGGTTCAGCCCAAACTCCCCCCCCTCCCCACCAAAAGGACAAATATCTATCCCAGCAGAGTGCTGCCCCCTGACATCTCAGATGCTCACCAGCTTAAATATAAACCCCTATGTCACTAGATGGGTTGCAAACTGGCTCAAGGACAGAACCCACATGGTTAGAATTGCTGGAGCCATGTCAGACTCCAAACCAGTTACAAGTGGCATCCCACAAGGCTCAGTCCTGGGACCTCTTTTGTTCGGTATATATTTCTCGGAGGTACAGGCCAACATGGAAGGACTGTGGCTGACCAAGTTCGCAGATGACTGCAAACTGGGCGCCATAATCGACTCTCCAACCAACACAAGCATCCTCCAAAAGGGCCTCATAGAAACAGACAACTGGTGCCAGAGCCTTGGCCTCAAGCTAAACACCTAAAAGTGTATAGTCATCCCCTTTGGCAAAAACAAAGTGCCCACAAATTACCACATAGGTGGTAATCCATTAAGTACAGAAGAAGTAATTAGGGACCTGGGGTCCCAAGTTGATAGCAATCTCTCATTTGACAACCACGTGGCCAAAGTGGTTAGAAAAACATTTTATATAGCCCACCTAATCATGAAGGGATTCACATCTAGATCAGGGGAGGTCATCGTGCCTCTTTACTCATCCCTCATCAGGCCCATAATTGAGTACAATGCCCCTTTTGGGATGTACCTTACCAGACACCTGCAGCAACTGGAAAGACCCCAAAAGTACCTCACCAAGAGGATCAAAGGGCTCAAACAGATGCCATATGCTGCCCGGTTAAAGAAACTCCAGCTCTACTCAGTGGCATACCGCCTGCTCAGAGACGATCTGTGCCTGACGTATAAAGCCATGTCCAACCCAGAATTAATGGACATGCTGCACCTCAGAAAATCCAAATTCCATCAAGCTACACGCTCGAGAGACTTGAACCTCAGCACTGAAATAAATAGGACATGCTGGAGGGACAGATTCATAACCCAGAGGCTCCCTTCACTCTGGAATAAAATCCCAGTCCAGGTTAGGCAGAGTCCCTCATTGACTCTCTTCAAGAGGAATCTTGATAAGTGGATGGGAGATTGTAGGTTTACCCCGGGTATCACTTCTGTGTCACTGTTAGACAGAGGCACAGTATACTAACCTCAAAAAAGGGCATAGCAAAATTAATTTAAAATGGGTGGCGAAAGCCAAACACACTCTGGCTAGGCTTATAAATGCCCTAGGGCAGATAGCCTAGTATGAACCTATGAACCTATGAACTAGAGGATATCAAAAACGTTGTGGCAGTCTTCAAATTGTGTTTTTGTACAAATCATTATTAACATGTGTGCTTAATATTACTACTAATTTTCAAGTTGTGTTTTTCACACAGGTCATCACGTAGCTATATTTCTTTTATATTTTCAATACATTTTCCAATACATCTATGGTATGTTTATTGTATTTATGTACATATAGGTTGTAAAGTAACATTGGGATGGTTTCTTTTTGGTTTATGGAAGATTTTTTTGACCAGTGACCAGCTATATTTAATGCAGCCAAGGCAAAGGGTAATTGGTAAAGACAGTAGCTATAGTAAAGGATATTAGCTAATTACTTTTGATCACACTATATTTATTAATTACACCCTTTTACTCTCTGTTGACCTCTATCATTACATAGCCTAGTATTCAAACATAATCACAGACAGCATATATATTACACTAACATCTCTCTCACTATTCCTCACAACACTAGCCTACATCACATCTACACATACTAATATATCACTAGACAGCACTACATTCCACACAATGCATATTTCCAAATCTACTAAAACACACGCAGACTGTTTCATCTCCTCTACAATACTTAATGATTTTACAATAATTTATATACATAAGGCCTACTTACCAAGATGTAGCACTAGAAAAACATCTGACTTCAACACAGAACTAACTCACATAATCAAACGCATTTTATCTATCACAAAAAGACTTCTTCTCTCAGGGGATATACACCCAAACCCAGGTCCGCTCACAGCAATACTCAAATCTAAACAGATATCTGATTTACTAATTCTTAATATCAACACAAGAAGTATATCTAACAAAATGCCTGACCTGCATGCATTCATAACCCTCTACACTCCTGACATACTGCCCATAACAGAAACATGGTTAAAACGCACTACACAAAATGAAGAAATCCTCTCTCCAGGTTATAATATTTTAAGACTGGATAGAGTGGGTAGAAAAGGAGGTGGAGGTGCAATTCTCTTTAAAACATGCTAAACCTTAAACCTCTTCATACCCCTCTACCTGAAACTCTTGCGTCAATCCTGTATATTAACAAAACAAAAAAAACATAACATTCTCTGCTGTTACATCCCTCCAGGAAATAACTCTCCTATAATTGAGGAAATCCTACAATGGACTACAGATAATCTCCCACATGAAACAATCCTACTAGGTGATCTGAATAGTGAACGGTTGGCCTGCAATTCTAACAGCCCCACTAACTACATGAATCTCTATGGGTTCTCTCAACTTATTCAGGAACTCACTAGAGTTGACAAAAAATCCCAAAAAGCATCCATCCTTGATTGGGCACTTGTCAAAAGCCCTAAGCAAAACTACCAGACAGGCTGTCTACCAGATAGTATTAGTGACCACCCCCTACATTCCTACTAAGCAAACAAACTAACATACCTAAGCCCATAACTTATAGACAAATTCAGAATGACTGTAACCTACACCCCCAGGATCTAAATACTATTTTAAAACAATGTAACTGGGAGCCACTACTTTCCTATTGGTTTAGACCAGGCAGTTGACTACTTTAATAGCACCTTTACTGATGTTCTTAATAGAGTCGCCCCTATCAGGAAAATTAGAGTTACGACTAATTATGCACCATTGCTAAGTAGGGACACAAAAGCCATACTGAAGTCCAGACATAAGGCCTGGAAAATCTGGAAGAGGGATAATACCATCCAAGCCAAACAGCACTATCAACAGCTTAGGAATTATGCCAAAATACAAACTAAACTTGATAAACAGAACTACTTTTTTACTGTACAAACAAAACACTCAAAAAATCCTCCAAAGTTTTGGCTAGCTATCAACTCTCTAAACCAGGCAAAACAACTACTCCAGCTCCCAACTCCACCAATGTCAACATGGACATAGCCTCTCAATTTAATCACCACTTTGTAGAATCCATAATGGCACTCTCCAGCCAATTGTCCTAAAACAACCCTCCATATATCCCAGCTAAGTGTCTAGATAACATTCCACCCCTTACTCTCTCACCTGTTCCCACCTCCAAATAAACTACTTTTGAAATTAAAACCTACCACCCTTGCAGCTGATAATCTACCTGCCAACTTCCTAAAACATGCCGCAGAATCATTATCCTATCCCGTTTCTATCCTCATAAACCGCTCCATAAAAGAATCTTACAACCCTCAGCTGTGGAAAGTGTCTTACATTATCCTTCTTCATAAAGGTAGTAATTCCTATGACTTCTCTAATTACCATCCTATAGCTATTCTGTCTTCCCTCTCCAAGCTGCTAGAGAAGTGTATTCACTCTCAAATCATGTATTTCCTGAATACACACAAACTCCTCTCCACAACATGGGTTCTGGTCACACCACAGTACAACTACTGCTCTTCTCTCATTTACCAATCTAGTAAACCAACACAGAAATGACTATAACTATACATCTACTATATTTTTAGATCTATCCAAAGTATTTGATATTGTCTCACACTCCCTACTATTAGATTCACTAGCGTCCCTATCCTTTGCCCCTTCTACTGTTGTCTGGTTCAAGAACTATCTAGCTGATAGGCAACAATCTGTTCAATGGCAAGGGGCACTAATGTATGCAGCACCAATTCTTACCTACATCAGAAAACTTGTCCTTGACAAACTTGAGTCACGCTATAATAATATTGCCAAATTTGCTAACACCACCACCTTCAGATCCAATTATTGTCTAGCTCTAAGGGACTTAAAATGGTTAGAATTTCCTCAACTACTAAATTACCACCAACTGGTTATTGCCTATAACATTCTGAAGTGTCCTGATAAAACCCCATCACTAAGTCAACTACTTACCTACTATGCAACAAATTGCACACTTTGCTCTAGTGACAAATCACTTCTATGCATCTCTAGGGCTAACAACACTGCTGGAAAAGCACTATTCACCTACACTGTTGCTAAAAACTGGAACAACCACCCCCTATCACTGACCTCTATCTCCACCACCTCACACTTCAAAAACTCTTTAAAATCACATCTCATAAGCACCTGGCTTTGCCCATGTATAACCTAAAAACACTGCTTAACTCTGTGGAAAGTTGAAAGGCTTATTATTTGTCTAATGTAAATGCTACAGTTGTTTACTTCCAATATTTTTCTTTATCCCATTCATATAGGTATTTCGTGTTAACATGATGTATGTCAGGACTCTCAATGCTAAATGTATTTAGCCTGTTTAACTGGTGAGTTGTATCCTGTCTGTTTTACATTTCTGTCTTACTAGCTGGAGTTTTGCTGTTATAATTTATCAGTTTTTACGACTACGTATTAAATAGTATTTCTGTTAATATATGTGGAGCTTTTCTCCCCAGGCCTTCACTATAAAGGGACCTGGTCCAGTCGGACTGTCCAGATAAACAAATGTAAAATAAAATAAATAAAATAAATAAATAGACAGATATTGACCATTTAGTTTAGTATTTTTATTCTTCCATTTTGTAAGGTACTTTATACAAAAACTAAGACTTTAAAATAGTCATGCTTATGCTTATATGCCAATAAATGCAGTGTTGTCAAGGTTTTAAAGAAAATGTTTACATTGACTACAAAATTATGGAGAGATATTAAATCCAGACAATTAAATAAAATAAGTTAAAAAATCACAGCTTTTATCTGTGCATTGCACCCAAATTCAGAAAAGCTTACCTTGTAACACACTTCATAATCAAAATAATAGACAATAGCTCACAGGAGATTCATAACCCAGAGGCTCCCTTCACTCTGGAATAAAATCCCAGTCCAGGTTAGGCAGAGTCATACATTGACTCTCTTCAAGAGGAATCTTGATGAGTGGATGGGCGATCGTAGGTTTACCCCAGCTATCACTTCTGTGTCACTGTTAGACAGAGGCACAGTATACTAACCTCAAAAAAAGGCATAGCAAAATTAATTTAAAATGGGTGGTGAAAGCCAAACACACTCTGGGTAGGCCTATAAATGCCTTAGGGCAGATAGCCTAGTATGAACCTATGAACCTATATCCAGGGAGGTACATGTATGTCATATCCAAACATGAGGGTGCTTACTGGTGTAGAGCAACAGTCATCTGATAATGCTGTAAATAACCATGGGACCCTGGTATGTGTACAGCTGACCTCATTACAGACAGTGGTATCATTGCATTGCATAACACATGATGCAACTGTGTTAGTACATGGGTACTCTCTACAGTTGATGTAGAGCTTGGTACAGTCCACTGGTCAAGGGTCACATGGTGGTGTACTCTTATTTGTCCTACAATATGTATGGATGTGTGTTGGTGGTCCGAGGGCATGGTGGTGTCTGAGGTTTACATCCTAGAATGCAGCATTTGACACTGTGTCCTGCACCTGACTCATCTGCGATGCCTTTTGTTGGAGTGCCGGTCAGTACATGTGAGTGGCCTTTACGTATATGGGGACACCACCACCTGGAGCGGTCCGTACCTGTGTTATGGCCCACATGTCTGGTTCTGAGGTATATGATGGTAGTACTATTGTGCACTACAGAGCCTTCAGCCAGGTGTTCTTCACTGCACAGATGTCAGTACTCCCCATTGTTGGATCTACAGTGAGCAGCTGTGATTATGGACACTACACATCTAGCTCTGGTTAGCATAAGCATACAAAGCAGTTGTCCTCTAGGTGTCAGGGTGTTATTCTGTGTTTAGGACATTTGCCTTGGAATGGCACTATATGGGCGAATGCGACTTGGGTATTATCCCCACTCCCTGGAATCATGAATGCATGTGATATGTGTCAAAGACCTGTCTACTGTCAGTCATGTCATCCCACAATGACAAACACTGGACAACCTCGTAATTAGAGCAGGACATTGGCTCATTGTGTTGGTCAAGCAGTTGCCACTCCTAGCAAGACATCACTGCGAGTGGTGGTATTGTGCTTGGTATAGGATGGTACATCTAAGGTGATGGACAGCAGCAAATGTTGTGTATAAGACCGGTGTCAGATATATGTAGAGCAGCATTCCTGCTAACAATGACAACTACTAACACCAGGATCCATTACAATGTGTTCTTTACGTCTAACTGTAATAGCATGGCCACTGTGGGCTTCCGTGTTTAGAATCAGAGTGCATCCCAGACAGCCCTGTGCTACTTAAATGTATGAGCATGCCCAGTATAACCTTGTGTAGATGGACACATAGTACATTCCGAACAGCCCTGTGCTACTAAGTGTGTGAGCATGCCCAGTGACACTTTGTGTCAGATATGTGCCTCTATGTGTATGGGCATGGCCATTGTAACCCTGTATAGTGATAGTAGTCATCCATTCCACAGATGGGCATACTCCAGGTCAGGATGGATTCCTACTTTAAACACACAGGTTCACAGCTATGTACATCTTAACTGCCAGCATCCCTGATGATGTCCACATTGCTAGAAGGTCATAATGACAGCCTTGACATGTATAATCTATGTGGCGTGACTCGTAACTATGTAGTATTGTAATAGTTATCTGTAGATAGGTAGGTGTTCTGTTCCCACCACTGGCATGTGTTTGTTTGTCTCTGTCTGCCTGAGGACTGAATAATGCTTTTAGACTGCTCGCACTCCATACAATTCCTATACCCACCTTTGGCAAGGCTGATGATGTCACCCACCTAGATATACACCTCTGGGAGTGCTGTGTCCCAGTAATCTCGGTAGTGTGTTTTGTAACTGCGTAATTCTGTAGTGTAGTAAAGTAGTTAGGTTGGTGTTCTAATCCCAGACTTGCCTAGTGTGTGTGTGTGTGTGTGTGTGTGTGTGTGTGTGTGTGTGTGTGTGTGTGTGTGTGTGTGTGTGTGTGTGTGTGTGTGTGTGTGTGTGTGTGTGTGTGTGTGTGTGTGTGTGCGTGTTTGTCCTCATCTGCCTGAGGACTGAATAATGCTTTTAGATTGCTCACACTCCATACAATACCTATACCCACCTTTGGCAAGGCTGATGATGTCACCCACCTAGAAATACACCTCTGGGAGTGCTGTGTCCCAGTAATCTCAGTAGTGCATTCTGTAGTTAGGTCAGTGTTCTAATCCTAGACTTGCCAAGTGTGTGTGTGTTTGTCCCCATCTGCCTAAGGACTGAATAATGCTTTTGGACTGCTCACACTCTATACAATTCTTAAATCCACCTTTGGCAAGGCTGATGATGTCATCCACCTAGAAATACACATCTGGGGGGTGGCTGTGTCCCAGTAATCTTGGTAGGGCTTTCTGTAATTGTGTAATGCTGTAGTGTAATAAAGTAGTTAGGTCAGTATTCTAATCCCAGACTTGCCAAGTGTGTGTGTGTGTGTGTGTGTGTGTGTGTGTGTGTGTGTGTGTGTGTGTGTGTGTGTGTGTGTGTGTGTGTGTGTGTGTGTGTGTGTGTGTGTGTTTGTCCCCATCTGCCTGGGGACTGAATAATGCTTTTAGACTGCTGGCACTCCATACAATTCCTATACCCACCTTTGGCAAGGCTGATGATGTCACCCACCTATAAATACACCTGTGGGAGTAATGTAACCCAGTAATCTGGGTAGCGTGTTCTGTAACTGCGTAATGCTGTAGTGTAATAAAGTAGTTAGGTCGGTGTTCTAATCCCAGACATGCCAGGTGTGTGTGTGTGTGTGTGTGTGTGTGTGTGTGTGTGTGTGTGTGTGTGTGTGTGTGTGTGTGTGAATGACAAGTACAGTGCTTTGTAGAGTATGCACTCTCTGTACAAATCACATGACCACCTTTGTCAATCCTGCTGTTGTCACCCACCTAGGTCTACATCTGTAGGTGTGCTGTAACTCAGTATTCACTGTAACGTGTGCCCTAAAAGCGCATTGCTGCTGTGTGATACGGTAGGTAGAGGTTCATATACAGGAGATGGCAAGTGTGTGTTTGTCTATCAGAGCCTGTGTAGAGGTGGCTGTGAGTGTCTTACCATTGGACATGTTGGGGAGCGGATTTTGTAGTTTTCCTATATGGTGTCCATCTTATGACACATTGGCCACCTCATGAGGAGTACAGCTGTCAGTCAGCCACAGGACTGTGTTTGCAAGCCATACCCCTACATCTGGCAAAAGGCCTGGTGAACAACATATGCAACCCTACTAGTACCTGGTATATGTCCTGCATCCATGTGCCATGCACAAACATAGTTGCCTAGGATATCCCGCTATGTTGCCATTACCATGCACATTGATGACAGATAGTAGGCATGGTGTGAATGCAGTGGCCTGCAGAGGACATGGCACCCTGTACAGCGGTACAATAGGCACATATTAGCGGACATTGTGCCATCACTATGTTCCCCACTGGATGCCTGCAACATATGTGGTGCCATCAAATGTGATCCACAGAGGCCATACAATGCCATACACATGTGCCCTGTATGGACCAATGCCACTGACACCAGGGAATACTTTTATCATACTATCAATGCAGGTGCAGGGTCGACCTGCTCACTATAAGCAGTTTCAGCCACACCAGGACAGTATTGGTATATCGGGGGATAACACACAACATGTGCCTGCCAAACCAGGTACACCTGTACATGTCACTGTACAGTATTGTGGGACATACGCATCCCAGGCAATGTCCATGTGAAGGACTATCAAACACATACATGGCATGCCTTGCAAAGCTATGGCCATACACATTGGTAACAAGGATATCAGGGCAGATTATGCAGTAGTCATCTGTTTGGGACATTGCAGACACTACACCCCTGCACTGCACATCATTATCAGTTGACGCGATGCCAAGGAGTACCCCTCACCCAGCCTTGTACAGCCATCTTGCACAGCCAACCACTACACACTCATGCAACAATGCATACATGCATGTCAGTACTGGCAACTTGTGTCTGCATGCGGGTTATGATGCTCCCAACCACAGTCACTCCCAGTATAACCCTTGTTGGCATACCAACAGATTTCAAACACTTTCACATGCCCTAGACCATAGAAACTCCAGATATCTCCTGTGGTGCATGTAGTCCTGTGCATTACTGCAGTGTGGCAAACTGAGTAGTTAGGTTGTGTATTTGTGGCCATGGCAAAGAGTGTCAATGCGTGTCTATTAGAGAGTGTGGTTGTGGTGACAATGGCATCCATTCACGTGGACAGCCATGTGTGCCACACCTAATGTAAGTCTACTACATCTCTGTTGCATATGTCACTCATCTACACACATATATGTTCTTACAGCACAGCAACATGTTGCCTTTGTGGCACATGTAGTAATGTCATGCACATGTTATAGTAATGATTAGTCAGTCAGAGGTTTGACCCCTGTACTGTTATGCATGTGGCAGACGATGCTTAGGGTTAAGTCTCCAAGCCCTTCCCTGGTGTGCTTTGCCTGTCCCACCCACACACTCTCTGGTGGATGTGAAGGTGTTCACCTGCTCAGCAGCAGCATGTATATTGTAAGTGATGGACATGATCATGTGATGGCCTCTGCACCTATTGCAGTCCTCCTCTAGCTGATTGCATGTGGAACAGCTGTGACGGTGTTCCCATAGCTATTTGCATGATAAACACAGTACACTATCTAGGGAAAACACGTTGATATTTGGCCATGACAGTCGCTGTGAGTGGTACTAGGATGGTGGTGTTTTGACACGGCATCACAGATGATATCTTGATGTACCTCAGATATTATACACAGTGGGAAATAACCTAAAGACAGGAGGGTGATGTGCCACACATGACTACATCATGTAAGCGTAGCTATGCTGCATTGAGACTACTGCCTGTTTAACATGTGTGTGGTAATGGCTATTCTGCATATATTTAATACAGGCATGACAGTACTCTGTTCATAAGGGACCCCCATCTGTAGGGCCATCTGTGAAATGGTCAGTGTGTGCAACCATTTGTTTCCTATGTTACACACTGAACACACATCTGTGCACAGCAGAAGCATAGTGTGAGGACTGCAGACAGTACACGATGATAGGGATGTGTTACTGCCATTGCATCCCTGAATGGACATGTGTCACATGAAACAGTGGTATGACAGACACTGTCTGGGGTTCCCAGTGACAAGCCAATAATGGGCATCTGTTCATAGCTGTGGTCACATGTCTACTACACATTGTACAGATGGCATGCAGTATATATGCATGTGTTGTGCTCCCTCTGCAAATGTATACCATCTGTTGTGTTGGGGTTGATGGTGATATCTATGCATACTGTTGTAGGTAATCATGTATGCTGGTGTCTCTCACTAAGCCATATGTTGGTTTAAACTGCAACACCATAGGCTGAATGGGTTGGGAGGTCCCAGCAGAACCTCCTGTCCCACTTCAGCTGACCATGGCACCGGGCACTATCCCAGCCTTGGACATCAACCTCTGTTTGCTCTACACCACCTTCTGGTGGTACCACCACTGATGATGGAACATGTCTGCTGTTGTGCAGTCCCGGATGTGTTGCGTTGGGGGCTCACTAAGGGGTTCCAAAGCCAGATATGCAAGCTCAAGGGCGGAGTGCCACATTTACTTATACAAGTGTTGTGTTCCAGTGGTCATATTTTGGATTTAAGCATACCTATTATAGGTTTGCCACTTTTTCAATTGGCCAAGGTGGGACTGTAGGGTTAACACCTGTCCCACTTTGCGAGGGACAGCCCCTCTTTAGGCAGTTGTGTCCTGCGAAAATAATCAAGACATAGCAAATGTCCTGAGATTACAGGACAAAATTATATCCTAAGTTTCTTTAATAGTTGCATAAAAAAGTTATTTTATATATGAAACTTCTATATGTTATGTGAAGTAGCATAAGCAATTCAAATGTTACTAGAATAAGCTTTTATTTGTGCAAATAATTAAAATTCTGTACTATGCACAGCTGTAGGTATATTTTGTCTTGGAAAATCTGACATTTCTACAGAACATGTCCCACTTTGGGCATTTGAAAATGTGACAACCCTATAGGACCTTTATGTAGAGGCGTCAGACTTTGCAGGGCAAAACATACCCACAGCCAGTACAAAGGAGAGTACTTCACTGTTTTGCTTAAATAAAAGGTTATTATTGTAGCATTATAGTTGCTTATACTGTTTCTTATAACATGTAGGTGTTTCAGATACAAAATAATTGTTTATGCAACTACTACAGTCAATATAGGATATCTTTGTCCTAAATCACAAGACATTTGCCATAATTACAATTATTTTGAAGGACACAACTGCCCAAAGGGGAGTGTCCCTCTTAAAGGTGGACAGGTGGTAACCCCGACCCTATTATTCTATCATCTTTCTAAGGTAGTTGGCGGAATATGCGCTTTCTCTCTGTAAG
>NC_056729.1:166148680-166286180 GCF_019279795.1 Protopterus annectens
CTACATAAATTGCTTATTCTTGTAGCACTTTATTTGCTTATTCTGTTTCTTATAACATTTAGGTGTTTCAGAAACAGAGTAACTGTTTTATGCAACTATTACATTAAATATAGGAAATATGTTTGTCCTAATATCTCAGGACATTTGCCATTTTCCCAATTTTTATGAAGGATACAACTGGCCAAGGAGGGACTGTCCCTCGCAAAGTGGGACAGGTGGTAGCCCTAGTGCCCAAATGTCAACGGGGGTGGACATCGTGTTATGCCACAAAGTCTAATCTTGAGAACAGACACTTATCCCATGAGGGATGTCCAAAAATTGCAAATGACAGACCCCATTCAGCTGGCTATTCGAAAATGTGGTAGGGTTATGCATCCATGGGATACCTAGTTTGCAAGCCTGAGACTGCCTAGGGTGCAACTGCCTACTAGATGTGGGTAGGGGTCACTATGTGCAGATATGGCTATGCCAAGCTAGCAGCCCATGTATGGGTGCTTTTGGTGGACGTTCAGCAAGGGGGGTGGTGGTGTGCTGTGGAGGGGATGATGGGTATTCAATTATGTATCCAGGTGTGTTGGGGTTGGATGGCTCAGTTCAGGCCAGACCATTATGAGGGTGTGAGCTGGTAACGTTTCTGTACATGTCTATCGCTCATTTTAATGTTCATATGTTTGTGGGATTGTGTTCTGCAGTATGGCCTATCAGGTTGTATTGTGGATGTGGATGTTTGTTCTTTGGATTCCTTTCTGATTCACCCACTGCTCCCTCGTACACCTCCAGTTCACCTATTGTGCAGCTGACCCAGTCTCCCCTTGGCAAATTATTACATTACCCGTCAGCCCCCACCCCCATATTCCACACACACCAACCATCCCTTCTCTGGTTGATGGCCCATGGCACAGACAACAGAACACATTGTGTACTCTACATATCTCTGGAACCAATATGGTTGTGGGGACAACCCTGGCATATTTGATCTTCCACATGCTGTACTTCACTCACATAGGTACACACAAATACCTATCTTTCATGACATGGTAAGTTGACCCAGGTAATACCCATTCATCTTTGGGCCGTCCAGACAAGGATAACCTGGACCGTGAATGGGCCGATATTGAGCGAATGCTCTGACCATTGGTAGGGTTGCCACCTTTTCAGATGGCCAAAGTGGGACATCTTCGGGACACACATCAGATTTTACAGGCCGACACATGCCTACGGTCAGTACAAAGGAGAGTACTTTACTTTTATGCCTAAGTGACAGCTTATTATTTTAGCGGTTTAGTTGCTTATTCTGTTTCTTGTGACATTTAGGTAGTTTAGATACATAATTCACTATTTTATGGAACTATTACATAAAATATGGGACATAATTATGTTCTACAATTGCAGGACATTTAACATTTTTAATTGTTTTGGTAAGGACACAACTGCACAGAGAGGGACTGTCCCTCACAAAGTGGGACAGGTGGTAACCATTGGGCTAGGCTTAGCAAATGGCAGCAGCATGCTAACATGCTGCATTTTACTTCTACTTGGTATAACAATCAACACTCCAATGGAATATGGGCACGGGGTTTTAAATGTTATTTGTTCGAGGAACGTGGACTCAATATTCAGCTACGTGCCTTTGTGTTTACTTTTTATTTTGGTGTTCACAAAACTGTCTTGTATGCTTTGCATACATTTCAGTATCCACGGACACTGACAGGAGTGATTATTATTACAGGCAGGCTGTACTGGTCAGCATTTTAGGTTGCGCGTCTGCAGCCAACATGTTCACTCCTCAGTGCAGCGCTTAGACATGCCCCCTGCACTTGCGCACATTTCCTATGCACATGGACGTTGCAGCAGAGCGCCTTCATTAATATGCATGTGGTGTTGCTGCACCATCTCTATGCCACACGGTTGGCACAATGCTAACGCCATCCTTGCGCCGAGCTTCATGAATCCCGGGGCAGAAGTATTTTATTCGCTCTCTTAACTCTCTGACATCTTGGCTGGAATGCCTTCAAAGGAGAATACACACCCAAAAAACACTCCATATAAATAGCACAATCAATTATTCAATAAAAATTCAATTAGAGAAAATTACAAGCATAATTAAAGGGGAACTCTCCAATTAAGTTCAGAATTCATACCATTAGGTATAAGAGTATCAAATTTAAGAATATAGATGGCTTCTTTATATAAAAGTTTATCTTTAAAATAAGTGTCAGTAAATTCACAATTATTACCATCCACTTTTTCTAAAATGGTACCTTGTAAGCCCACAGATGAACCCTGACGTGCTTGGTGAAAATAAATTGTCACATAACTAGTTTCCTTAAAGTTTTCTATATCTCTTATATGCTCAAGAAGTCTTACTTTGAAAGCTCTCTGAACATCACCCAACTTAAATAATACTTTTCCCCTACCCAGCTAATCCTAAGGGCTTACTTGTATCTAACAGAACCTTTTTCAACACTGAGAACTTTCTTCTTGTATCAGAGCATATTTGCACTGATTGTTTCTCAAATACAGGGTTATGGGTTCTGTCCCACTCCATTCCACCCTCGCTTCGCTCAGGCTCCACTTCATTCCCCTACCCTACCCCCATTCTGACCCACCCCATAACAATTACATTTATAGTTACACACCACACCCACCATCAGTTCCCTCCCACCAATTAAGGTATCACACCACACATACCACTCACAAACCAACACCCTTCACCACACCCTTATACACACTCCTTATTAGAATTCCAGTCTCACATGCTGTGCAATACTTCCCTGAAACACTATCTTCCTAACAGAATGTATTACAAACAATAGGCCCACTTTCTAAAAGCACTACTCTATTTACTATCATCACCCTCCTCCTGCTCTCTTACCTCTCTTCTTACCACACGCAACTAGTTATCAGTGCCCCTCATGGCAAACCGAGCCTATATCCACCCCCTTGAAACTCTGTAGTACCCCTCTCACACTGCTAGACCTCACCTCCTCTAGAACTGTCACTTACTACCACCACAAACTGTCATCAGAACTAACCCTCACCCCTCACTAAGACAAACTAAATTACTACACAAGCTAATGAAATTGTATCTTCATCTGCTCCACAAACTCTTTTGCTGTGGTGACATTCACCCCAGTCCAGGGGCCACTACACCACCCAACATAGATGCCAGTCAGCTACATCACCTATATCATAGACCTACCCCCTCTCTCCTCTTCTTAAACATTAATGCAAGAAGTATACTCAACAAAATTCAGGACCTTCATGCCCTACTAGCTGTATATAAACCAGAAATTGCTGTACTAACTGAAACATGGCTTAAACCAGAGCATCATAATAATGAGATCACTGCTCCGGCAATAATATCATATGGAGAGACAGAGTATAAAAAAGGGAGGAGGGGTAGCGATATTGTTCCAAGATCATCTCAGCATTGAAGAAATTGATTATAACACCCAAGAAATCAAATATGTTGAACTAATCCTTACCAAAATCAAGCTAAACTCAAACAAACATATAATTATTACAGGTGGCTACATTCCACCAGGCAATAACACTACTATAATGGAAAGCCTACTAAACTGGATCTCAAACTCTTTGCCAGAAGGAAACTGTACTACTAGGTGACTTTAATATTGACTGGCTGAACTGCTCTAACCACACTCCAACTAACCACATTAACCTCCATGGCTTTACCCAAATTATATCTACCCCAACCAGAAGAGGCAAAACCTCAAAACGTGAATCCATCTTAGACTGGATTCTGTTATCTGACCCCACTCTAGCATGGCACTCTGGCTGTCTACCTGATAGTCTACGTGATTACCAATCAACCTACCTAATTCGGAACACACCCCATTACAAAAGCCAATCCAACCTCAGAGTCATAAGTAATAAAAATATGTTTAACACAACTGACTCCCTCAATTCACTGCAAAACTGTAACTGGACACCCCTAAAACTACCATCTCTAGATGAGGCTGTACAATACTTTAACTCCACTTTTCTACAAATCCTAAACTGCCATGCCCCCCATGAACTATAAGACTGAAATCTAACTATGCTCCATGGCTAACTAAAGACACCAAGACTATAATGAAAGAGAGAGATTAGTCCTGGAGTCAATATCAAAAGAACAAAACCAGTAATCTGAGGCAAACCTACCAATTACTTCGCAACAAAGTCAAAAAACAAATCAAATTAGACAAAAGTAACCACTACAAAAGCTTGTAAGAAAAATATGCCAATAACCCAAGGGAATTCTGGGCTACAATAAATTGTATAATCCACCCAGGTAAAGCATCTACCCCAACCCCAGTACTACCAAACAACCATGATAATATTCCCACACAATTTAACAAGTTCTTTACCGAGACAGTTCAAACCCTTACCAATACCCTCAATGCCACTAATAGACCTATAGCCAGTTCCAGCAAAACCCACCCCATCGCTCAGAATAATAACAACTTTTCCCTGCACCCTGTATCCACTAAAGCAATCTCCAAGCTCCTTAAGAAACTCAAACCAACCACACTAGCAGCTGACACCCTACCAGCGGAATTTCTCCCGATAGCAGCAGGCACCATTGCCTATCCTGTGTCCATCCTTATAAACAGGTCACTCAAGGAGGTCAAAGTTCCCACCTTGTGGAAAACATCACATATTATTCCAGTACACAAAGGAGGTAACTCCTTAGAATTCACCAGCTACCGCCCAATCACAATACTCTCACCTCTATCCAAGATATTAGAAAGAATGGTCCATTGTCAACTACTTCAGTACCTCTTACAAAACAATCCAATCTCCAAACTCAACATGGCTTTAGACCATCCCACATCACCACCACAGCACTACTATCATTTACGGATATAGTTAACCACAACAGAAACAAGGGACTCTTTGTATCTTCCATTTTCTTAGACTTATCTAAAGCTTTCAACATGGTTGACCACAATATTCTTCTCCAAACTCTATCTACCCTAAACCTCAGCCCCTCCACTATATCATTGTTTACTAGCTACTTATCTGGATGGCAGCATGCTGTCCTATGGCATGAGCAGCTGTCTCCCCTGCTACCAGTATCGATAGGTGTCCCTCAATGATCCATCCTTGGCCCACTACTGTTCTCACTATTCACCAACCAAATCAATCACCCCTCACTCACAGCATCAGTAGTACAATATGTAGATGACACCACCCTTATAAGTGCTGCCCCCACCTTAAGTGAACTGCAAACACTCACCCAGCACACTTTTACTCTAGCTGAAACATGGTTCTCAAATATCAAACTTATTCTTAACCCCCGAAAAACTAAATTAATTCTTTTCGGCCCAGGTCATGCTCCCCCCTCAACAACAGTTTCATCATCCACTCCAAAGATAACATTCAAATCACTCCTACTGCACACACTAAACTGTTAGGTGTAGAAATAGACAATAACCTCAAATTTGACATCCATATAGCACAGACCATTAAGAAAGTGAACAAAAAGCTAGGACTTCTCTATAGAAACAAACAGTTTATCACAAAACAAACCAAAACCACTATTTCAAGAACTCATCTCTTATCCATCCTTCTCTACGCCTCTCCCATCCTTACCAATCTCCGCCAAAGTGATCTGCACAAAATGGAATCTTGTTATAACAAAATATCCAAATTTGCTACTGAAGCTTCTTACAAATCCCACCACTGTCTTGCCCTTAACCAATTTAACTGGCTCAAGCTACCTCAACTACTTCTATTCAATCAGCTCACAATAGCATATAATCTATTCTACCTTCCTGAAAAAAACCCTGCTCTACAATATCTAATTAACCCCCACATCCCTAGTAGACCCTTACGCTCTGGCTCCCAGAACCTAATAAGCATTATCAGACACAAAAATGAGCCTGTCAAATCTCTCTTTGCCTCCACTATTGCCAGAACATGGAACTCCCTACCCAACCAAATAACCTCCACTTCCCAAATTAAGAAACTCCAGAGAACCCACTTGGCAAACAATTGGCTATATTCATGTTACTCCCCAGGCTAATCTGCACCAATACCTTGTTCAAAATCTCTACTACATCACCCTAATTACCTTTCTCTGTAAAGTTTGTTGACCCCAGCTATTCTTGTTATGAAACATTGAGAGTACTCACAATTTAGAAGAGGGAGATGAAAAAAAAAAAGTAAAATTTCACTTTTGAATTGAGTTAATGTCTTTATATCTAGATTTTATAATCTACTACATAATGATTTGTTAAACTATTCATGATTTTTTGTTACCATTGAACTTACATCTCTGTAATGTATTCGGGTGAAATTCTTGTATGACATGCTACTGAAGCTTTCTCCCCGGGCCTCCGCTGAAAATGGATATGTGTCCAGTCGGACATTCCCGGTTAACAAATGTATAATAAACATAGCATAACAAAATTACATGGACATTTAAGGGCATAGATTATACCAGTGGTATCACATTTAAAAAAAAATGTTCACTGCGTCTACATCCACCAATATTCCCAAAACTATTCACAATATGTTTACAAGCCTTGCATCTATTATATACATAAGTGCCAAAGTTAAACTTCAAATTATGTACATTAACACTAGGCATAATACATTTACCTTTCACTAAAGTTTTTTAAACTTTTCCCCACCCTAAATGAGAATTTGAGTTTCTCAGTTGACCATAACTGAGAATCTCCATTACATTGCATATACTGCCAGTATTATTTCACCAAACCTGTTAGAATGTCACTAAAGCAACTATAAGTAGATACAAAATAAATGTCAGTCTGATTTCCATTATATATATATTACCAACTTTTCTACAATTGGGGTGACTATCTCTTTCCCTCTTTTTTATTTTGGTAACTGCTCTATCAATAATCAAGCTACTATAGCCCCTAGATTCAAACATTGAGCTTGTTCTCAGCATCTCCTCCTGAAGTTCTATAGGGTCATTACATAACCTACTAATCTGCACCATTTCTCCATAGGGGAGGGCTTCAATAGTATGTGAGGGGTGACAACTGGAAGCTTTTAGATTAATTCCATCAAATTTTCTATGTACTTTAGTATGTAGCCCTCTAGGCCCAGAAATATCCAATTTGACATCCAGAAAGGACACTTTTTTGCCCCTCTGTATGCCATCAAATGACAGATTGAATCTATTAGAATGTATATGTTCAATAAATTCAACCACATTCTCTTCTCCCTATGTTGTATATAAAATGATGATCTATATATACACTCTAGTTCAAACAACCCCATACTCAGGTTGGCATATGCAGGGGCAAATGCCGCCCCGATAGCCGTACCTTGTTTCTGTTGATACATTTCCCCATTAAATTCAAAAAAACATTTTTCTAAGTAAAAAGTTAACAGTTACAAAATATATTCTGTGTCAGGAGATTCACCCATAAAAAAACAGCTTCAATACCAAAAGTATGAGCAATATTTGTATATAAACTTTGCACATCCATAGTGACAAAGTACATGTTCCTATTAACTTCCACAATATTAATTTTTTTCAAACAAATCAAAGACATCTTTAATATATGCAGGTAGCAACATCACCTTAGGTAATAACAGTTGGTGTAACAAACATGCAATATTATGAGTAAAGTATTTAGTCCCTGATACTATGGGGCATCCAGGTGGATTTAACAGAGTTTTGTGTATTTTGGACAAACAATAAAAAACATGTAATATCAGCACCATCCACACCAAATTTCTTTTTAGCATCATTAGAGGAAATATATCCCAGTCTTACACCCTCTTCAATCAAGTCTAGATACTCACTGATAGCTGACCTGTACACAGAAAAAGAAACCTTCAGATAAACATTGTCATCATCTAGGTGTTTATAGCACATATCCAAATATTGGGTTACACCCAGAATGACAAGTTTGTTGCCCTTATCATAGGGCTTAAAATAAGATTCCTGTTATTACTAAGAGCTACCAAAGCAGACCATTCAGCTTTTGTTAAGTTATATATGATGTTATTAACATTCCCCAGAAACTCATACATTTCCTGTTCCACTGAAAAATTTAACATCTTGTACAATTGTAACACTTTCTCATTGTTAAAAACAGAAACAAACTTACTTTTTGCAGAAATCATGCTAGTATCAAATACATAATAAGCATGGGGTGTTTCATCTGATACACAAGAATAAAAGCTAACCATATCTGAATCAGAATCAGTATCATCTGAATCATATTCTAAAGAAGCCATCTTACCATCAAACAATACTTTAAGCTGTAGTTTCCTAATAAATCTAAAAATGTCACACTTTAACTCATGAATACATGGCACAACAGTAGGAATAAATTTAAGTCCACATTCTAAAACAGCCTTTTCACAGTCATCAAGAACATAACCAGACAAATTAATAATATATGGATAGCAGTTACCATTTACCCCTTTTCCATTGTGGAAACTGCTGGGGTTGTTGGTGCCAATGTCCATTAAATTTTCCCTCTCTGTGGCGTTTCTTGCTCTGTGGCTCCCCATATCGAGTACTTGTGCTGTTCCAATAGTTCTGTTGATACTGAGTCCCATTCTGGGGTTCAGGAAGTGGCAGAACGTCATTTTTATTCACAGCATGTATATCCTCATCTCCAGAAGAAATAAAACTAGTGGAAGCATGTGCAGAGGAAAATAAAGACTGTTTTCCATCATTATCCCCCTGCTTAAATGAAACATGCCATGAAACTTTCTTCCAGTAAGTCCTGGACAGGAAGGGCATACCATTATCATAGTCGTGGGTGTCACGAGTTAATTTATGCAATTTGCTATCCAAAATTTTCTTCTCTTAATTCTGTAATTTGATATTAGCATTTTTTAAGATTTTATCAAGAAATTCTGTGTTGTTTTAGAAACCAGATTGTTACATCTGGAGCTAATATCTCTTTGCAGTTTTTGTTGTTTCACCCTATCACATTCAATCAATACAGCAACACATTCTAAGGTGCACTTGTGTGCTGCACACATCCACCTTTTATGAAAAGCAACATCTATTTCATAGTTCATATCAAAAGGGGCTGCAGGATCCTTATATGCCCTTAAACCATGGGGGGGGGGTGATATCAAGCTCCACATATTTATTCAAACTATTTAAGTTAAGAAACACAGAAGTTTCCTTAAAAAGCAATTTCTCTAAGGAATCACATAGTACCTTAGTTTCAGGATTCAAAGATGCATCAAATCTTCTGCCCATTTTAGAGACGGGATTTGGAAGATGATGGTTGCGAAGAGATTCCCACTTGTGCCACATACTAGATACCTCTTCAGAACCACCACCAGATCCAATAACAGCCTCTGAAGTTTGAACATGGCCATTAACTTGCCTCAAATAATTGTCCATAGGACGTTGCTGTGAATCCAGTTGGTTTCCACGAAAAACCCTTGGAATATCCACAATAGGGTCACTGGCCATACCAAAATAATACACAACTAAAATAAAATAAAATAAATTAAAAAAACAACCAAAAGACCAGCAATCCAGTAGAATCCAGAAATATTTTATTCACTCTCTTAACTCTTTGATGCCTTCAAAGGACAATACACACCCAAAAAACACCCCATACAAATAGCACAATCAATTCTTTTTCTTTCGGCTTTTCCCGGTTAGGGGTCACCACAGCAGATCACCTCTCCACTCATGATTGGCAGTGGAGTTTTACACTGTCAAGTTGCCAGCCCAGCGCCCAACCTTCCACAGAAGGCTCACACACACTCATACCTAGGGCCAATTTAGAGTGTCCAATCCACCTACAGCATGTCTTTGGGATATGGGAGGAAACCCACGTGACAACAGGGAGGACATGCAGACTCCGCACAGAAGGCACCCCAGCAAAGGATCCAACTGGAGAACCTCTTGCTGTGAGGCAGCAACGCTAACCACTGCACCACCATGGCTGCCCCAAATAGCATCACAAGCATAATTAAAGGAGAACTCTCCAATTAAGTTCAGAATTCATACCATTAGATATAAGAGTATCAGATTTAAGAATATAGATGTCTTCTTTATATAAAAGTTTATCCTTAAAATAACTGTCAGTAAATTCACAATTCTTACCATCCACTTTTTCTAAAATGGTACCTTGTAAGCCCACAGATGAACCCTGATGTGCTTGGTGAAAATGAACTGCCACAGAACTAGTTTCTTTAAAGTTTTCTATATCTCTTATACTCTCAAGAAGTCTTACTTTGAAAGCTCTCTGAGACTGACAAATATAAAATTTATTACATGAACATTTAAGGGCATAGATTATACCAGCGGTATCACATTTAAAAAACTTTTCACTGCAAATCTACATCCGCCAATATTCCCAGCACTATTCACAATATGTTTACAAGCCTTGCATCTATTACATACATACATAAGTGCCAAAGTTAAATCTCAATTCATGTACATTAACACTAGGCATAATAAATTTACCTTTCACTAAATTTTTTTTAAACTTTTCCCCACACTAAATGAGAATTTGAGTTCAGGGTTCATCTGTGGGCTTACAAGGTACCATTTTAGAAAAAGTGAATGGTAACAATTTTGTATTTACTGACACTTATTTTAAGGATAAACTTTTATATAAAGAAGCCATCTATATTCTAAAATTTGATACTCTTATACCTAATGGTATGAATTCTGAACTTAATTGGGGAGTTCTTCTTTAATTATGTTGTAATTTTCTGTAATTGAATTTTTATTGAATAATTGATTGTGCTGTTTATATGGAGTGTTTTTTGTGTGTGTATTCTCCTTTGAAGACATTCCAACCGAGACATCAGAGAGTGAATAAAATACTTTTGAATTTTACTGGGTTACTGGTCTTTTGGTTGTTTTTCTATTTTATCTTAAAACCCATGACTGGAAAGCACAAGTGAACATAATACACAATCCAGTAACCTTTTACTTAAAATTACCATAAATAACATAGAAAATGACTGCACGTTAACCAGTGACTACCAGAACTTTAGAATAACTGTTGGTCAGTTTTAAAAATCTTCATTCAGGAATAAATAAATAGCATAAAATTAAAGGAAGGCTCAATAGCAAACAGATGTCTCAAAGTCTACTAAGTTCTATGCTAAAAAAAACAAAGCCAATGAAATAATGAAAATATAACAGAATATAAGTGACACGTGAAAGGGCTGAATGTGTTGCTTTTTTATTAGCCAGAGCTCAAAGGCCTCTCAGGCACAGTACTCAGAATCTCTGCATGCACACAGACAAGACAATCGCCATCACAACACATAAAGGCACATCTCATTATGTTTCAGCTAGCAAGCCAATAAGGCAAAACACTCCACAACCCAATATTATTATCTAGTTATAGGAGTCTCCATTGTGAGACACACTAATGTCTCCCTTATCAGGCTGGATAAAGGGAAGGTTACAGATAGTTGCCTGTCAGGGTTCAGGATTTGCCAGATCACACAAATGGGTCTATATCAATTTGCCGAAGGTTCATTTCCGTGAACCTTTCTTCATTGACCTGAACATTCTCTTCAGGGAATGCTCACTGCAAAAAAAGCATTTAATTAGGAAAAGGAAGTAGTTGGCCAACACTATGACCATAACACACACAGCAGTATGCTTGAGGTACTTCTTGTCCAAGTAACCATCGTAAAAATCCATTACCATATTCTTGCTGGTTACAGGTCCCCCACTATGAAACAGAAAACCCATACATCATACCTGAAGTTATTAGAAGCCCTCAAAATCCAGCTCAATACCATACTCATGGATTGTTTTAACTACTCCTCCATTAATTGGGAGGCATGCACAACCCTTAACATGCAGGCCCAAACATTTCTTGACTTATTAAATTCAAATGCCCTGGTGCCACTAGTCTGTGCACCCACTAGGGGAACAAATATCCTAGATCTGTTATTCACAAATATGGGGAGAGTGCTGCACCCCCCCATGTGATTTCCTCACTGGTAAGATTAGATCACAAAGCAGTCTCCCTTATATTAAAGTAAAACTAGTCACCCCATGTAACACCAATCACTTTAAAAACTTCTCTAAGAGAAATTAAACTCATTAAGGGACAGCATAGCTAGTTTCTAAACTCCCCCAAATCCAGAAAACACAGAAATCTATCCAGAGGTGTGCACAAAGGCCCTATAAGGCCATATAAACAACTGCATAGAAATGGCAGTACCATATGTAAATAAAACAAGGTCAAACTGCAAAAAACAAGCCACCCAGGTAGACCCCTGATGTTAACAGGTTGTCCAACAAAAGAAAGAAAATCCTGTTAAGAAGTGAGAGAGAATGTACACAACAGAGCAAAATGTCCCTCATTAGTCTAAACAAGCAAATCAGGGAAGTAGTTGAGTCTCTGAAAGCAGACTTTGAGGTAGAAATAGGCTCTAAAGCTAAGGATAACCATAATGCACTTTTCAGTTATATCTGTAATCTTAAGGGCAGCATCTAAAAAATGTGTGGAGTTAGTTGTAGATGGCATCACCTATACTCAGCTGAAAGATATAGCAAATCTGCTGGCTGACAAATTCAGCTCAAATTTCACATCCTAATCACCCCCAATTCTCCCCTAAGAAAGACCTTCCACCACTCCAATGCCAATTTCTTACCAAAGAACAGGTTGCCACTGCACTCCCTAAACCTAAAAACACAGTTTCAGTGGGGCTTACAATATACCAGGCTGCCTCTTAATCAGCTGAAATCAGGACTTATCCAGCCTATTAGGATCTCTATTTAACCACAGTCTCCAGACTAGCTTTATCCAGATAGACTGAAGGACAGAAACAGTCATACTTCTGCATAAAGGGGGACCATCCATTTACCCAGGAAATTACAGACCAATATGTTTGACTAGTTTTATATGTAACGCCATGGAAAGAATAACAATGGACCTGATAAATAATGACACAGGAAACCCCCAAATACTGGACATGACCCAATTCAGCTTTGTTAAGTGCAGGTCATGCCTACTGAATCTGGTGAATTTCTTTGAGAAAGTCACTAGGTGCCATGGATGAGGGTTAAACAGTACATACTGTCTACTCTGACCTGCCCAAGGTATCTGATATAATTCTACTCTCAGATATTATAAATAAACTTACAAAATTGGTTATAAATCCCTATGTCACCAGATAGATAGCCAATTGGCTCATGAACAGGAGATTTGTGGTTAATGTAGGTGAATCCAGGTCCAGCAAGAGACCAGTTACAAGTCGTGAGCCTTAGGGCTCAGTGCTGGGACCACATCTGCTCAGAATATACTTCTCTGAAGTCAAGGCTAATGTGGAAGGCTTCTGGATGACAACGTTTGCTGATGATTGCAAGCTGGGGGCAATCACTGAATCCTCTAATGATGTAGATATCCTTCAGGTGGGTCCAGTACAGACAAATGATTGGTGACAGAGCCATGACTTAAAACTAAATGTGAAAAGATACTTTAGCATACCATTTGGGAAGTCAACTATCCTTGCAAATTACAACATCAATCGCACATCCCTAAGAGTAGACTCAGAGGTGAGAGATCTAGGTACACAGATAGATGGTAGCCTGAACTTTGACAACCATGTGTCCACGGTGGTTAGGAAGTCCTTCTATGTGGAACAGCTTCTAAGTAAAGGTATCTCATCTAGAGCCAAGGAAATTATAGTTCCACTTGTACTCAGCCCTCATTAGATCAGTAATCGAGTACAATGAACTATTTGGCATGTACCTGACTAGGCACTTACAACAGCTGGAGCAACCTCAGAGGTTCCTTACAAAGAAGATACCAGGTATAAACAACATGTCCTATGTGGAGAGACTAAAAACCCTATGCCTTTACTCTGTCTCCTACCAACTAGTAAGGGGTGACCTATGCCTGATCTACAAGACATTCATAAATCCAGCCCTGATGGAGCTGCTACGCATCCATAAGTCAAACAGTATGAGGGTCACCCAATCTAGGGATCTAAACTTAGTCAAGGATTCAAACAAAACATGGTAGAGAGACAGATATGTGTCTCAGAGATTGCCCCTTCTTTGGAACAGGCTTTCTATTCACATTAAGCAGAGCCCTTTGCTGGCCCTCTTCAAGCTCAGTTTGGATCAATGGATGGAGAATCACAAATTTACATCTGGGGTAGTGCCTATGTTGTTTATGGACAGGGGTAATCTCTAAGATACTCAATACATAGGTATAAGTCTATGCCATCCTATTGCCCCTAGGGCCTTAAATTGGGTAAAATTGGGTTATATTGCCTAGGCTTGTAAAGGCTCTTACGCTGTTAGCCTAGTAATCTCTTATGAGCCTATGAAGAACTGAAAAGCAACAGACATAACTCAAAGGTAGATGAAATTGATGTCTGAAGTCTGGGACCTAAAAGGTTTTAATGACATTTCTCATATTCAAAGCATTCCAAATCAATGATGCCTAATGGCAATTGTTAAAGACCACGTATAAAGTATTTTTGTATAATTTCATTTTGCAATAATTAAACTATTTTCATGTAAAGTTGGCTTTCTGATTCTAAATTGTGTGGTTTTTACTTTATTTTCTTCATAGGAACTATATGTATTATGTTTAATAAGCTTGCATTTGTATTTCCTGTATGCTGAGCAGCTGCGCATGCACTTCCTTATTCCAAGTCATACAGTCCTGCATTCCAGTGATGTAATACTGGGGATCAACTGCTTGTAGTGGGTAGGCATGTATTCTTCAGTCTGAAGTCAATTTCAACAAAGGGACGCAGACTGCAGCACAGTCAGTCACTCAGTCAATCAAACAGACAATCAATCAAAAATAACTCAATGCATTTATGTTCAAAGCAAAAGTAACAAATTCAAAATGGAACATGATAAGTCCCCTTGTAAAATGTATAGTACTTGGCATACAGTTAATAACAGGATATAACACTAATACATAATTCTCCACCATGAATGCTCTGATCACGTTTACGAAAAAAAAACTGGAGTACATGAAACACCTAAGCTATAGTCTACAGATAAATATGTTTATATGTGTTATACATTAACGGGATTAGTGCTGGAATGGAAACCATGCATTCAACTTAATGGGCTTCTTGGCAAGGTGGAAGATTCACCTGTCTATGGGACTAGGTACTGAAGGAAATACCTTGTGGAATGCCAAACTGTTTACAGTGCTGTGTTTCACATACAGGTGGAGGTGTACTGCCAGGCAGAGAGCCGAGAAAAATTCACATGTGCAGTTTGGTGTAGTACAAGGCATCCCCCAAACCCCTGTTAGGACATCGCACAGTGACCTGTTTTCAAAAGTAGATTTAATTCCCTGGTAGGTTATGGCCTCACAAACTTATCCTTATCTTGAATGGGGGGAATTCAGGTATGATTGCTATGTTGTCATACAGGTGGAACTCTTGCACTGGACAGCATCTACCCAAGCAATTATACCTGTATGCCAGGCCCTGTTGTCTGGTGGCAATACTGGATCTGATAAACAGGTGGAGCTGCTGCACCAGATAATGTTGTCCATACTGAAAGGATGGTCCAGGTCCTCAGGAAAGTCAAGCTATACTTAGGACAGATAATGAGTTTCATACACTTAGAATGTAATGGAATCTCAATATCTGTTCCTAGAATAGAGGGACTGCTTTCAATTCAGTACCTCAAGGTATTAAACTGCAACATGTTTGCCCCTTTTCTGACATTATCTGAAGATACCATCAGGTAACATGGAATCAAGAAGTAATTGCTCAACATATATTAGCTACAAATATGAGTTTATTGAGTGTAATAAATAGAGCTTAGATTTTCTAACTAAAGTTGAAACTATATATTATAGAATCAGAAAGTCAGCTTTACATGATGAGAGCATAATTATAGGAAGTGCTAAGAAAACTTTTAAACAGTATCTTTATGTATAAAAGATACATAATACAGCCATAGTTATTTATCTTCGTAAACAATAAAAAAGTGAGAACTGTAAACCTCATAGAAAGAACAGGGGCTGGATTTATGAAAGCTTGCACGGAGTGCAAGAAGAGTGTAGGAGCTCACGATGACAATATGTCTGCCGAGCGATCCAGGTACAGCTGCAGGAGCGTGCACGAGAGCTGCTAAAGCTACTCTTGCATGGACAGTGTCATGGTATGCAAATTACCTAATTTGCTGGTGAAAGCCATGCAAATGAGGTAAATTTGAGTTCCAGGAAACACTAACCTGTCCGTGGAAGATTAGCGTTAGCTGCAGAAATGTACTCCGTTGGTAACAAAGTACCGTTTTGCAAATAGCTAAACAGAGCTATGACAGCTCCAAATAAAGGATGCATACAGTTGAGGAAGCATGCTAATGGCCAAATATAAGGCCACTGGCGTTTATAAATGTTTAAAAATATAACAATTTAACTTTTTTTTCCCCGATCTCCAATGTTTAAGCATAGCGCAGCACAAGCGCTTATAAAAACAAGAAAATAATTAAAAAAGCCAAAATAGGCATTTTCAATAAAAATCTTATTCTGCCATGTAGGTGAATGGCAGGCTGAAGACAACATGGCCACTGAGTAGTGGTTGCTAAGGGGAGAAGCTCAGTGTGAAAGATGTAATCATGCATTAGTAGGCAATCCTATGCAAATTTGGATAAGGATAGTGAATTCCAATTTTCCCCAGGATGTGAGCCATGTCCCAAGAGTGTAAGAGTAGGAGTAGGTGAGTAGTAGAATAGAATATAGGTGACATCATGAGGGGGTGTGTCAGGCAGGCTGTAAGCTAATTGGAGCACAGTGGCTTATGTTTGCTTTGAGTTGCTCAGGATTGCAAGAGGTGTGCCTACAGTTGTTCTATTTGAAAACCTCAAACCAAAGGTGCACAATGTTAAAAGATAGGAAACTCCTTGCAAACATGCACACAGCATGTGCACGTGTGTGTGCGTGTTTGCGCTTGTTTGCGCGGCGCTTCTCCCCGGGCAGAAACAGAAAGGCAAAAGGAAGGAAAAGAAGTAGTAGGAAGTTAACCAAGGAGAACTAGCAGAGCTGCCAGGTGAAATATATCAGAATCAGCCAATTACACAGGCAGCAGACTAGCCCAGCCCAGCCCAGCACTTTAAACTCTGCAAACAGCATTCCCCCTGTTTTTTCCCAAGAACTCTGCAACACTGAAGTATACAAAGAGGGAAAGCTTAAAAAGCTTAAGTCAGACAAAATGTTAGGGGCTGATCTTGCTATCATAAACCAACATGTGCAAGGTGCTGAGGGTGGTGATGTTGTGAATGCTGCTGAGCAACCCACAGTGAGGAGACGGAGAAGAGTGTACAGACCCAGGTAACCTACCAGGGGCTACATGAGCTGGAGATAGTGGAGAGCTATAGGGTGGACAGAGACCTCCTACAGCAAATTGTTGAGCTGTGCCAGCCACGCCTCACACACAGAACCAACAGAGGGGCACCCATCCCAGTGGATACCAAGGTATGTGTTGGCATAAGAATACTAGCTACAGATACCTTCCAAAGACCAACTGGTGATATGATGGGGATTTCACAGGCATCAGCATCCAGGGTACTCCACCAGTTCCTGGATGCCATGTTGGCACATGTTGGTGACCACGTATATTTCCCCAATTCCCGTGAGGTATTGGCCAACAATATGCATCTTTTCCACCAAATAGCAGAATACCCTGAGGTAGTGGGTGCAATAGACTGCACGCACATATGCATCAAAGCACCACCAGGTGAGCACTGTAGGAACTACATCAACTGCAAGTGCTTCCCCTCCATCAACTGCCAGGTCGTGTGCGATGCCCAGGGCATAATAATGAATGTGTGTACTGGCTGCCCTGGAAGCTATCACGATTCCCACATCTGGCATCTGACACAACTGTACCAGAGATTTGCCAATGGGGACATCCCTGATGGTCACCTAGTGGGGGATGCTGGATACGCACTGGAGCCGTGGCTGATGACACCCATCAGAAATGCACACACACCTGAACAAGAACACCATAATGAGGCACACGCACAAACAAGAAACATAATTGAGCATGTGTTTGGGATGCTCAAGTCACGGTTCTGGTGCCTGGACACATCTGGTGAAGCCTTGCAGTACTCACCAACTACATGTACCCAAATTGTTATGGTATGTGCCATGCTACACAATATGATCCTGTGGAAACAGCTGCAGCAGGAACAGCATGGGGCAGGGCCAAACAGCCCCCCACCATTGCCAAGGCCTGCACAGGCACAGCATGACTTGGAGGAGGAACAACCTGAGCCTGCCACAGTAGGCAGAAGGAGGCATGCCCAGTATGCCCTGGCCTTGGCAAAGAGGCAATGCACAGCAAATACACTGACTCAGTAGGTACCCTCGAAATGACACCTCTCTCTGACTCGCACATACAGTAAAAGGGATGCCTAACTTGACACAAACTGTTTTCAAACATGTATAGGGAGTGTACTATGTGCATCCAACATAGGCAGCCCTGCAGCACCACCTGAGGCATGTGTGCCCTATTTTAAGCAATATAAAGCACTGCTAAGCACATTTTACCATTATTGAGCATATTTAAATCCAATTGCTTGTAGCTGCGCACTGTGCTAACCAGTGCAATGTTGAGCAACATCGGGCAATGTTGGGCAAAGTCGAGCAAAGTTGAACAAAGTCAGGTAAACACGCTCACACCTGCTTTACTGTTTCTTAACCAGTCAGGTCTGCCCAGCAGGAGAATGAAAAGCAGTGACAGGGCTCGAACTCAGGATACTGTGCACTGCAGTCACAGTACTGAACCACTAAGCCATGACAGCATTTCACTGTCACAGACACAACTTAAGTCACTCACACATACCAGTTTGGGGGGTCACATACCTAGCAGTCACAGCCAGCAGGAAAATTGTAGACAAATGCAAACACAAACAAATGCTGTATCATGCCCTCTGAAGAGGCATATGAGTAACCTCCCCCCAAGCCTATGCAGACAGATAACAGCAGGCCAGGCAGTGTGATGTGGGTTGGGTAGCCTATGAAGTCACAAACTAATATGCGTGTAATTGGAAGCTAAGGTCTGTAGTACAGTGATATGCCTCAAGCCAGTACCATAGGAAACAGTACAGACTGAAATGGAGTACCTGACAAAGCAGTGCAGGCCTAGCAAATGTTTATAAGTGTCAGGTGTACCCCTCATCCTATGTACACCCACAGTAACAATCAGGTGTGCCCCCCTGGGTAGAAATGTACAAATAATAGCTGTCACCCCTGTATGTAGAAATGTTAATAAGTCTATGCAAATTGACTTGAGGAAGCCCTGCAGGCACAGCGTGCTTCCTATTGATGTACAACACAAAGGTGAGCCTGGAAGTAAAAACCAACTTGAATTTTCACACACATATATAGTATATATATATATATGACCATAATGGGCATGCTCATACACTTAAATAAATTTAGCAAATGTCAGTCAACAACATACTGAAAGGCCAAACTGGGCATGCTCACACACAAACAAACAAAGCAAATTTCAGTCAACAACATATTGGAAGGTCATACTGAACATGCTCACACACTTAGGCCATGTCTGAGTACAGCAGTGGGTCACACATATCTGGCAGTTGCAATTCCTACTCCAGACACATGTCACTATTCACCAATCCTGCATTGCGCACCCAGTGATATGAAAACAGACCCATATAATATATTGGACCCCTGTCATAATCAAACTATGTAATACAAGTACCTAAGTTGTTCAAAGAAAGTGAAAATCCAAAGAAGATCAATAAATCTCCGATCAGTATCATCAAGAAACAATGAGCACTCCTAACATTATCCAAGCCATGTTCTGGCAAAAATATTGCCAAAGAGTCCGTAGAGAACCATGAAGCATTCTTTAGCTATGTCATAAATATCAATGTAAACTCACATATGTTCTGAGTCAGTGCAAAGTGTAAATGAATACATGTACATGACTGACATTGCCAACATCTTGTCAGACAGGTTCATACATATTTACCCCCCTCTCACTGACAAAAGGGCCCATTACCATACCTGGAGATTGTGAAAAGCCAGAAATCACATATACAATGGTTAAACAGCTCTATCCAAACCTAAAAACACAGTGTCTATGGGATGACATGGTGTCCTTGGCTGTGTCATATGCGAACCCCAAAACAAACAGACCCTGCACCTGAGCAGTCTGTTGAGACTCACCCTCTGTACAGGATATGAAACTGTTGAATGAGTTACAGCAACGTTTGGCACACTCCACAAGTGTTGGTGCACAACAGACCATGGGAACTATTGTCTTATAAGCCCAATAAGCCTGATTTGCAAGGCTATGGAGTCCATCATTATGGAACTCATAAACAGAGCTATTGAGAGCCTACAAACACCCAACCCTAGCCATTTTGGTTTGATCAAGGGCAAATCATGGTCCCTAAACAGGCTAGACAGTTTTCAAGGTAGTTACCCAGGACATACATCAATGAAATGAGCTCCACACGGCCTACATAGACCTTGAAAAGCCCTTTTCCAACATCCCACACACATGTTGTATCCACAAAATCAACAACCTGTGCATAAACACGTATGTCATCTGATGGATTGCCAACTGGGGTACAGATAGATCCCACAAGGTAAGAATTGTGGTCTCCCTGTTGGACTGTAAGCTGGTAACAACTGCTGTCCCCCATGGCTCAGTCCTGGGACCCCTCCTGTCTGGTGTATACTTTTCAGAAATACAGTCAAACACACGAGGGCTATGGTTAGCAAAGTTTGTGGATGACTGCAAAAAGGTTGTCATAATCGATGTTTGGGACAACAGAGACATCCTTAAAAAGGGTCTCAGTCAGACAGATGTGGTGTCAAAATTATGGCCTCGAGCTACAGTCATACAAATGCCACATAGGTGCCAACACCCTAAACATGGAGGTAATAATAAGGGATCTATGGACACATGTGGATAGTCATCTCTACTTTCAGAAACACATTCACAAAGTGGTTAGACAATCATGCTATGTGTTCCCACAAATTGCCAAGGTCTTTGCATGTAGGTCAAAGGAGGTTCCCTCTACTCATCAGTCATCAGACCCATCAGAGAGTATCACGGCACACTTGCGATGAATCAGACTAGGCACCTTCAGCAGCTGGAAAGACCACTGAAGTACCTCAACAAGAGGATTACTGGCCTCAGACAGTTGCCCCATGCAACAAGACTGAAGTTAACTCAATCTGTACTCTGTAGCATACTGTCTACTCAGGCAATCTCTGCCCAACAGACAGGTCCATGTCCAATGCAGAACTGATGTACATGCTCTATTTGAAGTAAACCCAAGCTCACTGTGCCACATACTCTAGGTATATCATCATCACAACAATAAATAGAACATGTTGGAGGGATACATTACTAACTCACAGACTTCCCTTGCTTTGGAACATGCTCCCAACCTACATTAAGCTGAGGCTCTCACTGACACTCTTCCACAGGAGCCTTGATGAGTGTATGTGAAACTGAACTGTCACACCATGGATCACTTCATCAGCTCTACTACACAGAGGCATAGGAGACTAACCCCATGTGTGGTGATAGCTGCACACTCTGGCCATACTAATATATGCCTTCAGGCAGATAGCCTATTACCTACCTATGTACCTATATATATGTAGGGGGAACACAGTATAATAAGCCAAAGATAGATGGGCAGAGATGTGTGTAAGAGGGTGACCATAACAGGGAGCCATCCAGGACTGTCCCACCCAGCACACATCCCAATGGCACAAAAGACATGAGGTGTACATCTCACCCACTGTACATAATAGCCACCAGTATCTGTAAGCATTACAGTGTATGTGGTGCATGTGCCTGCTGTACAACATGACTGTACAATGAAGTACACATCTACTATCTGTAGACATGTACCTGTCACATAGGTTCATAGGTATGTAGTAGACTATCTTCATGAAGGCATATATTAGCCTAGGCAAGTTGTGCAGCTTTCACCACCCCATTGGGTAGTCTCCTAAGCCCTAGTTCTAATAGTTAGTACCCTAAGCCCCTTTCTAGTGGGGCTGCTGATGTGATGCCTGGCATGAATTGTCTGTTTCCCATCCACTCATCAAGGTTCCTATTGAAGAGTGTCAGCGAGGGGCTCTGTCTGATGTACATTGGGACTCTGTTCCACAGTAAGGCAAGTGTCTGGGATGGTACTCTATCCCACCAGCATGTTGTATTCATTGTTGTGATGAGGTTCATATCCCTGGAGTGTGTAGTGCAACTCAATTATGTTATCCGTAGATGGAGCATGTTCAACAGTTATGTGTTGGACATGGCTCTGTATGTTAGGCAGAGTGTGCCTCTGAGTAGGCGGTACGTAATGGAGAACAGATTTAGTTTTACCAGTTGTGTTGCATAACACAACTGTTTGAGGCCAGTAATCCTCTTGGTGAGGTACCTCTGTGGTCTCTCCAGCTGCTGGATATGCTTAGTCGAGTACATCCAAAATGGTGCATTGTACTCAATGATGGGTCTGATGACTTAAGAGTAGAGGGCCACCACTACCTCTTTTGATCCTGATGCAAACCCTTTGTTGATTAGGTGGGCCACATAGGATTTCCTAATCACTTTGGTAACATGGCTGTAAAAGGAAAGACTACTATCTACTTGTGTCACCAGATCCCTTATTACCTTGTCAGTTTTTAGGGGATAACACCTATGTGGTAGTTTGTGGGTATTTTGTTTTCCCCAAAGGGGATTACTATGCATTCTTTCACATTGAGCTTGAGGCCATGATTCTGACACCACACATCTGTCTCATAGAGTCCCTTCTGGAGAATATCTGTGTCATCCAGGGAATCTATTATGGCAAACACTTTACAGTTCCAAGCAAACTTAGTCAACCACAACCCTCCTGTGGTGGCATGTACTTTTGAGAAGTCTATACCAAACAGGAGGGACCCCAGGACTGAACCCTGGAGGACTCTAGTTGTTACCGGTTTAGAGTCTGACATGTAGCCAGCAACTCTTAATTTGTGGGATCTATCTGTGAGCCAGTTTGCAATCCATGTTGTGATGTATGGATTTATGCCCAGGTTGGTGAGTTCATCTATGATACCTGACTGGGGAATGGTGTCAAAGGCCTTAGCAAGGTATAGGTAGGCTGTGTGGAGCTCCTTTCAATCATCTGTAGCCTGGTAACTGTCTCAAAGAAATCCACCCAGTTCAGGAGGTGGGATCTGCATTTGACAAAGCCAAACTGGGTGTGCTCAACTGTGTGAATGTTCCCAATGTCTTTATTGTTGACTTCCATTATGATTGGCTCCATTGCCATCAAGATCAAACCCATCAGGCTCATAGAGCGTGAATGCCATGGGTCTTTTATGGCCCCACCCATGTGATGTGGGAAGAACGTTGCTGTGCAACATTCTATGGGTACACATCCTGTAGAGATGATGTAGAGAGAGGTGTAGGTATCCTTGATGAATATGGATACATCCCCACCCTATGTGCTATGATCCAGGTTCTGATGCTGGAAGGTATGGAATGAGTAGTATCCTGGTAGTGCTGGTGTGCTCTCTGGAGCCTTGAACTAGGTTTATGTTACTGCACAGATATCAATATTCTCCATACTGAGAAGTGCCTCAAGTATGTGCATTTGGAGGCTGAGACTTCTGGCAATGAGTAGCATTTAGCTCAGTTTGTGGTTATTTGTGTTGGTTATGGGGTTTGGTTTGTCCGGAGTGACCTGAAGTCAACGCCTCATTTGTCCGATCTGACCATAAGCTAATTACCCTACATTTCTACATTCTGCCCCCACCCGCAATTAAGGAAACCATGTTAAAAAATTTCTCCAAAGCCAACTTCATGCTTCTTAAGACAGAAGTGGTGAACTTCATGACACCCATGCAGATGGACAATACAGTTATGACTACTGAATCCTACACAATTGCACTTTATAAGCACTTACATGAGAGCATGGATCGTGCTATCCCAAACAGAACCAAGACGCTATCCTCCAAGAAAAGGAAGCCAATCTGGTGGTCCCCTGCCATAAACAAACTGTACAACAGAAGGAAGAAACTGTTGCAAAAGAGAGTAAAATCCCATGAGTGGAGGAGCTCCCTGGTCAGCCTCAGTAAGAAGCTGCGATCCCTGATAAAATCCTCCAAAGCTAGTTACGAAAACAAAATTGCCACTGATTCTAAAGACAACCACAAAGCATTCTATAGCTATGTCAAGAATCTCAATGGCAACACTCAGATCTGCTCTGAGTTACAGCACAATGGCACTAAATATACAGACCCAACTGATATTGCCAACATCCTAGCAGATAGGTACAGTGCTAACTTTACTCCCCTCTCACCCATGAAAGACCCCATCTCTATACCAGAAGAATGCAAAGTTGCTATAATCATGGCTGCACAGGTAAAAACCACACTCTGCAAAGCCAGGAACACAGCATCCATGGGACCAGACAACATCCCAGGCTGCATTCTACATGAACTACAGAACAAACTGGCACCACACCTAAGTACCATGTTCAATCATAGCCTCACCTCAGGCTTTGTGCCTGCTGAATGGTGCACAGCAATGGTTATCCCACTACACAAGGGGGGAGCCAGCACGGACCCCGGGAACTAGCACCCCATTAGCCTGATGAGCCTGGTCTGCAAGGCCATGGAACATATCATCATGGAACTTATAAACAAAGACACTGGTAATCTCCAAACTCTGGACCCCACCCAGTTCGGGTTTGTAAAAGGCAGATCATGTCTCCTATACCTGATAGACTTCTTTGAAGCAGTCATCAAAGCTGTAAAGAAGGGTAAGGTGGTTCACACAGCCTATCTAGATCTTGCCAAGTCTTTCAACACCATCCCCCACTCTGGAATTATAGATAAACTCACTAAACTAGGTATAAATCCCTGTCACAAGATGGGTTGCCAACTGGCTCACTGACAGAACCCACACTGTGAAAGTAGCAGACTCCAAATCCAACTTCAGACCAGTGACAAGTGGAGTACCACAGGGTTCAGTCCTGTGTCCTGTCCTGTTTAGTATCTACTTCCCTGAAGTATAGGCTAACACAGAAGGTCTTTGGCTAATGAAGTTCGCAGATGACTGCAAACTAGGAGCCATAATCAAAACTACTAATGATGTGGACATCCTACAAAAGGGCCTCACTGAGACAGATGCCTGGTGTCAAAGCCATGGCCTCAAGCTCAATGCCAAAAAGTGCATTGTCATCCCCTTTGGTAAAAACTCTGTACCCATGAACTACAACATAGGTGGTAGTATACTTAACACTGAAAGTGTGATAAGAGACCTTGGGACACAGGTGGACAGTAGCCTCTCCTTTGATAATCACATTGACACAGTAGTCAGGAAATCCTTCTACATGGCACACCTCATCACAAAAGGTTTCTCATGCAGAAAAAAAGAGGTCATTGTTCCCCTCTACTCATCACTCATTAGATCCATTATAGAGTACAATGCCCCTTTTGGTATGTACCTCACAAAACATCTACAACTGGAAAGGCTGCAGAAGGATTACCAGCCTCAAACACATGCCCTACACAGACCGACTCAAAAAACTCCAGCTTTACTCTGTCGCATATCGCCTACTCAGAGTTGATCTCTGCCTAACATACAAAGCTATGTCAAACCCAGTGCTGTTGGACAAGGTCCACTTAAAGAAATCCAAATCCCTCTGAGCTACAGACTCTAGGGACCTAAACCTCATCACCACAATAAACAGAACATGCTGGAGGGATAGATTCCTGTCTGACAGACTTCCCATACTCCAGAATAAACTACCTATCTATATCAAACAAAGCTCCTCATTAGCTCTCTTCAAGAAAAATCTTGATGATTGGATGGGAAATAGGAAATTCACCTGGGGATCACTTCTGTGTCTCTGCTCGACAGTGGCACAGGAAAATAAATTTCTTGGGTGGCAATAGCCAGGGTACCTTTTTGGCTGGGCTTGTATAGGCCCCAGGGCCGATAGCCTAGTACCTACCTATGAACCTATGAACCTATGAACCTTTGAGCCTTGCCTAAAAAAGGTAATATGGGGACAGCAAGAGCCTTGGACAGTATTCAGAAACATAGGGGAGACAGGTGCAAACCATCTATAGCGAAGCAACAAAGCTTGTCTACCATGTCATCACAGGTAGACAGAGACTGGATCCCCTTTGAATGACACCAGAAGCTCAGCCAATTGTTGAAGTTTATCATCTTTCTGTTATATTGCAGTATCATGTAGGTGAAGGTAAGATGCTACTCAAGGTCAGGGTCATACCAGCCTGGGCTACATGATCATAGAGCTACTATATATCTCTTATCATGTTGTCCTGGGAGGTATGTCTCAGATCATTCACACTGACATGTACAAAGAACACGTCATATATGTACCTGTTCTGGAGTGATGTAAGTGCTTGTGTTATGTGGTGGATCAAAGCACCTGACAAACAACTGACAGTAACCTTCCCCTTGTCCAGCTGAGTGAGTGGAACATCTGTGTGCCTGACTATGGAGTCACCTATTACTAGTGTGTTGGGTATGTTGTTTTGCCTTAGGGCCTGTTGTGAGGCACACTGCTTTGGTGAATTATGTGTTTTCTGGTGTGTGCTTGAAGGTGCATGTTGCTTGCTTGTCTGCTTAGGAGGACACTCTCTCTTTTTCAGATTAATATTTGTATTCTCCGAGTATGGTAATGTGTAATTATGTGTGTGTTTTGCTGGTGCTTATATTGTAGGTCTGTTTGAGACCGTTTGTGTTGTGGTTGTATGACCCTACTCCTCTTGACTGTAGTGTCCTGTATTGGGTTGACACAGCTTAGCCACTGGTTTGACCCTGTGTGTGCTAGCATGTGGTGCATCAACCCATATATGATATGGTCATGGCCTATGCATACAATACACTCACAATACACCTATTATGATAAGCCTGCTGAGGTTAGCAAATGTGAAAAAAAACTTTGGGCAAACTGTCAGCAAGAAATGTCTGTATTGCACCCTGTAACTCCATATTGCTTGCTGAAGTGTAAAGACGTACTTAGTTTGGATTAAGAACCCCGCACTTGCCAACTGTATGTGTGTGTGTGTCTGTCTCTCCCTGAGGAGAGAGCAATCTTTTTGGAGACTACTCACACCCTTTAAAAGTGGTATACTCATCTTTGTCAAATCTGATGATGTTACCATCCTACAAATATACCTGTGGAAAGGTGAAATTCCAATAATGTGTATAGTGTGTCATGTAAATGCATACTGCTGTAGTATCATAATATATTCAGGAAGGGGTTTGAATCCTGCACTTGCTAACTGTGAGTATGTGTGTTTCCCTGGAGTGGAGCAACCAGTTTGGAGACTACTCACACCCCTTAAAAGTGGTATACTCATCTTTGTCAAGTCTGATGATGTCACCATCCTACAAATATACCCGTGGAAAAGTGAACTCCCACTAATGTGAATGAAGCGTTGTGTAAATGTGTACTGCTGTAGTATCATAATGTCGTTAGTTAGGGGTTTGAATCCTGCACTTGTCAAGTGTGTGTGTCTCCCTGCGGAAGTGCAACCTTTTTGGAGAATACTCACACCCCTTAAAAGTGGTGTCAAGTCTGATGATGTCACCATCCTACAAATATACCTGTAGAAACATGAAATCCCTGTAATGTGTATAGTGCGTTGTGTAAATGCGTACTCCTGTAGTATCACAATGTTGTTAGGTAGGGGTTTGAATCCTGCACTTGTCAACTGTGTGTGTGTTTTCCTGGGGAGGAGCAACCTTTTTGGAGAATATTCACACTCCTTAAAAGTGGTATACTGATCTTTGTCAAGAAAGATGATGTCACCATCCTACAAATATACCTGTGGAAAAATAGAATCCCTGTAAAGTGTATAGCGTGTTGTGTGAATGAATACTGCTGTAGTATTGTAATGTAGTTAGATAGAGGTTTGAATCCTGCACCTGCCAACGGTGTGTGTGTGTCTCACTGGGCAGCAGCAACCTTTTTGGAGAATATTGACACCCCTTAAAAATGGTATACTCATCTTTGACAAGTCTGATGATGTCACCATCCTACATATATACCTGTAGAAAGATGAAATCCCCATAATGTGTATAGCGTGTTGTGTAACTGCATACTGCTGTCGTATCATAATGCAGTTAGGTAGGGGATTGAATCCTGCACTTGCCAACTGTATGTGTGTCCTCCTGGGGAGGAGTAACCTTTTGGGAGAATACTCACACCCCTTAAAAGTGGTATACTCATCTTTGACAAGTCTGATGATGTCACCATCCTACAAATAAACCTGTGGAAAAGTGAAATCCCAGTAATGTGTATAGTGCATTGTGTAAATGCATACTACTGCAGTATCATAATGTACTTAGGAAGGAGTTTGAATCTTGCACTTGCTGACTGTGTGTGTGACACAGTTGGTCAATGAGGAGTGGGTTTTGACTTTTCTAGTGTATGACATATCACAATGAAAACTGTATGTGCATTACACATGTGAGGTAGCTGTGGGGCAAAGCCATATACATACATGGTGCCTCAATTATTTCATAGGTGGGTACTCTGCTTTCTCCATGAACGCAACTTTTATCTTTGCCAGAGTATGCCGGTGCTTTCCAGACCTTAGGTCACTTCTGTATGCTTGTGACAAGCTTAGCCACTGCAGTGATCCCTGTGCTATGTCTTCTGTTTCACATCCACTCATCACAGTTTCCATTGAAGAGTATGTGTGAGGGTTTATGCTTGAGGTATATTTGAATCCTGTTCCAAAGCAAGCAAAGTCTGGCAAATATGACTAATCATTATAGGTGTGCAACAACCTCTGTGGATCTGCATGCAAACCCTTTATTGCTTATGTGCTTCACAGAGGGATTTCCAAAACCCTTAGGTAATGTAATTACCAAAGGAGAGATGACTAAACACATGGCTCTATGTACACATTAGTACCTGTTCCACATTTTGGGGGCTACTACCTATGTGGTACTCTGGGGATACTCTGTTTTCTAAAAGTGGATAACTATGCCTTCTTTGGCTTATAGCTTTACAGCATGAGTTTGACACCAGGTATCTGTCTCTATGATACACTTTTGGAGGATGTGTGTGTCATCTGGAGAATAAAGTATAGCCCACAGTATGCATTTTCATCAAACATGGGCAGACATATCCCTACTGTGTTTGCTTGTACCTAAGAAAGCTATATGCCAAACAGGAGTGGTCCCAGGACTGAGTGCAGGTGAATACCACTTGTTACTGGCATAGAATTGTACATGGAGGATGCAAATGTTACTGTGTGTCCTACATCTGTGTGTCAGTTGTCAATCCATCATCTAACAATTGTTTATGGTCAGTCTGTTGAGGTTATGTATAATACCAGAATGTGGGATGGGTATGAATTGCTGGTGAGCTATAGCTTGGCTGTGTGGACCTCCCTCCCTCACCTATAGCCTTGTTAACTGGCTTGAAGTCTACTAGGTGTAGGAGCCATGATCTGGCCTTTAGAGAACCTAAGTGGGTATGGTGCAGTGTTTGCAGGTTCATAATGTCTCTGTTAATGAGTTCCATAATGCTGTGCTCCATAGCCTTCCAGATAACATTTGTCTGGCTTATAGGGTGAGAGTTTCCAGGACCTGTTGTAGTTCTACCCTTAATCAATTTATGTTAACATTTGCACTGGGTGTGACGAGGGTGGACAGGTTTAGGAATAAGTATATTAGAGGGTCAGCCCAGGTTTGAAGGTTAGTAGACCAAGCCAGATAGGCAGGATTAAGTTGGTTTGTACATGTGCTGAGGAGGGATGCAGAGTATATTGTGAAACAGATGCTAAGGATGAAGCCGCCAGGTAACAGGAAAAGAGGAATGCCTAAGATGAGGTTTATGGCTGTGGTGAGAGAGGACATGCAGGTGGATGGTGTGACAGCGCAAGATGCAGAGGGCAGGAAGAAATGGAAACAGATGACCTACTGTGGCGACCCCTAATGGGAGCATCCAAAAGGAGAAGAAGAAGAAGAAGACATTGTAGCTCAACCCTTGTGGACTGTGAACACCATTACTGTGCATCATTCCACAAGTATGTAACCTGTATAGAGGCTGCATCTGGACAGAGTGTTTAGGTGAGTGGTGACTTCATATGTCAGCTTGTGTATGACACAGCCAGGGACACTGTCCAGTACCATTGTCACTATGGTTTGGACTTTGGTAAAGAGATGTTTTAACTATTGTGTCTGTGAATCATCAGGTTTTACATTCTTCAGGTCTGGAAATATGGCCCTTGTGTAACGACAGGGTAGTGAAATCTGCATTCAAACTGTCTGACAAGAAATTGGTAATGTCAGTCAGATAAGTGTACTTTGTGACCATTCACAATAACTGTGACCCGATTTTATATTTCCCCTGTAGATTATAAACAACACTAATGAAAACTTTACTGTTGTCTTTGGTATCCTTGCCATTTTGTATTATGAAGCTTGACTTGTATGTTTATTGAGGGATTGTATTTTTCCAATGATACTGACCAGAGAGGTTATCCCTTCTTGGTATGTAACTCTTTTTTGGTACAACTTCACACCTTCTGTTATATATTTAGTTTATGGCAGGGGTCCATGAGACTAATGCAGTTTTACTGTATAAGTGAGAATTTCTTGTGTTTGTAATAGCACGATCCATGCAACCTTGTAGGTGAACAGTGTGCATTACTAAAGGATTATGCAGCTGGGACAGTGTTAACCTTAGTAATGCAAACCAATGACAGATAGCAACAACAGCATCACCCAAAGCACAGTGTCAACTCGTGTCATACACACACATGCATACTCAAGTTCCAACATGTGTGTAGTACAATGCATACTGGCCACCAATAGAAACTATGGAGTGTTAACACTGACCAATACAGGGCATGTCACCCTGCCCATGTGTCCAACATGCATGTACACACAGACAGTGCACCTCCACCATGTTCACAAATGGACACCTGCAAACCTGTGTTGCACGTACCCTACACTTACTGTCCACTGTATAACACATGCTGACACAACTACTCACATCAGCCAAGTGGCACAAGGGCAAACAAAACACAATTGGGATAAACACTGGTGAAAACAATACAACATTGCTAATTACAGCTTTAATGCATCATGCCTGCTCAGCTACACCTTCAAGGATATCATTACACTTTACTGCTGACAACATGCTACACATCCAATCATTGCTATACTATATTAAAGACAACCTGTGCATCATCACCATGTTAGCCTGTTCCTGCATCAATGTTACAGATGACAGGAGGGGGCACAGCTTTCATCATATGCACAGGGTGTGTTGTTGGTTTGCCAGAGGCCTACACTGAGACATACAATCGACATGTGTGTGTGAGTGTGTGTGTGTGAGGGCCATGAGCACTGTTATGGGCCAATGTTGGTATCATGTGTGCGGGTATGTGTTTGTCCTAGGTTTCTGGTTTATGTGTGTGTGTCTGCATGCACACAGTTCTACCATGTGGCTGCCATATATGGGGATTTGTGAGACAGCTGCAGACTGTACCTGGCAAGCTTTACAGATCACCATCTCTTGCCAAGGATATGGAACCTGTGCCTGGCTGGGGTGCTACAGGCAGTATCAGGTACTACTGCAGACTGGGTACTATCCGATGAGGTTGACATATGTCCACTGGATCTAGGTCCCTGCTGGGACTGGCCAGAGCCATGTGCACATGGTCTGCTAGGACAGTCTATGTACAACCCTCCCAACATTGCTGGGGCAGGTACTGGCACTACAGGAGTGGCTGTGACTTGCTGGACGTCCACGGTGACCTCCAGCTGCTGATGTTGCTGGCATATGTCCACATCGACATCTCAACCATCCCGCACTGTCCTGACACATGGACATGACATTGTGGAGGACATCCAATGTCTCACCCCAACGTCTATCAATGACCTCAGTGTAGTTACGTATGGCACCTGCTACATCATGGATACTGTCATTTACAGAGGTGTAATGAGCCCTCTGTGCCCTTAGCCCCTGTCTGGTGTACCGCTCCATTCATGTCTGTGCCTCCATGACAGCCTGGAACATGCGTGTGGTAGAAAGAGGTGTGGCATGTCTGCCAGGGGCATGATGACCAGCAGTGCTCTGACGAGAACCCCTGGGCATCTGCCTATGTGGTACCATTCCAGACATCTGGCTATGGCTGCTGTGTCCTGATACATGTGCCATAGATACCACACTGTCCTGGCCAGTGCCAACCGTACACTGTCCCTCAGCTAAGGGCAATGATGATGATGGATGTACAGGCAGTATGACTGTGTGCATGGATGGGGTGGAGACTTGTGTACTGTCAATTGGTGGCCCAACAACAGACCCTGACAAACCTGCCTGTGCCTCAACACACCTATCCTCATCATCACTGTCTGTCTCAGTGACATCAGGTTCCCTGCTGTACTGAACCAGCCCCACCTTGCCACCTGTGAGAGGAAAACAGGAAACACACTTTAAGACCTGAACATGACTTCAGACCACATGCACATATGCAGACATGCGCAAATGCGCACATGCGCACATGTGCACTTATGCACATGCACACATGCACATGCACACATGCACACATGCACACATGCACACATGCACACACACAAAACTACACTCCTCCCTAAAGCAGACACACACAACACCAGCAATCACAGAACATACAAAATAGCAGGTTATGGTGGGGTACAGTATCACAAGCAAAACAGTCATATCACACATGTCAGCATGCAGGACATGTGTTCCTCAACAGCATGCAGTGCAAGTGTAGTCAGTCCTTGTTACTAACAGTATACATGGCTTTGATGCATGTGTTTTGTTATTAGGTGATGGCCCTCCCCCTGGAACACAATGCATACATGGACACAACATTGCTGTGCAGGTATTCATAACCCTGTAATGTACTGTGCACCATAACTCACAGGTGTACATACCATTGCTGGATGTGTATCTGTGTGTCAGATAGGTATCCAATGCTGATTACAGCCTCTGTGTCTTTAGCAAATAATTGTGGACACATTTTTAGCACATGCATGATGAGTATTCACACAACATCATCAGTGGTGCATGGATAATTGATGGAATACCATTTGGCCACATACCCAATGTGCGGTACTTATGGTGAGTGTAGATCATATTGTGGACATGCCAGTCTCATCCATGACATGGCATGCTAAAACACAACTGCACATTTAAACACTACACATACCCAATATGTGTCATATGACCTAGCCACTCAATAGCATCACAAGACATATATGTGTCAGTTGTGCAAATGGTGATTGGTATGCATACTGTTTAGAGGTGCATATGTGTGCACACATGCATCATTATGGTGTGTAGCAATGACAGCTATGTGTAGTACTGTGGTTAAAATAACTGGATGGGTTAGAGTACCATAGGCCATCATCATGAAGCATCAGGTGGTCACTCAAGGCTACACATGTTTCACAAACCAGCACTAATCATGCTGTGCTGGAACTGTACTACCTTGGCTAAATTCACCATTTCACAACCAGTTGTTATGTGAGTTTGTAAGGAGGCCAATAAGGAGCATTGCCTGACATGAATGTGTAGTGTGTTGCAGTGTGTTTAAATGCCACAGAATAGGCCTCTACCCCTCAGGTATATTATGTGTAATGTGTGGATGACATTTTAGATACTGGAGTGTGTCTTTACAGAGGGTTTGGGAATCCTTTATGTGTGACATGTTAAAATGCTCTGTGTATGACATAGATGTGTATGTTATGTGCATGTTGAGTATCAACTGTGCCTATCCAATGGTCACTACAGTCTAGCCACATTTGTTTGAGATGGTCTGGGTATTGCATGTGTTTGAGGCAGCTAATCACATTAGTGAGATGTGCGTGCTCTTACACCAAACATGCAAAGCATGCATTATGGGTAGGTGTGTTACATGTGTACATGGCCTACACCTTAACTATGACATGCACTTTTATTTACAATAATAAATGTAGAACACACTCACCAGCATCTGTCCGCTGCCTTGATGTCACCCCAGAGGGACCTACATAGAGATGAGACAGTTTGTCAGTGGCCATAACTGTGGCATTGCTACTGTGTGTTTGCAATCTTACAGTACAACAACAGTTTACATTCACAGGGCTACAGATTATGTTCCAAATGATCAGTATTGCACAACAACAGGCTCCACATCTTTGAACGACACACTCCACATCTCACATATGCATGATCTACCAATACAGATAACAGTAGTCTACAGATATGCCATGTTACCTGCATGCTCCATGTGTGCTTGCTGGGTGGCTCCAACCTCCATCATGGTGTATGTCTGCTGCTGTTGTTGTTGGGCAGGTGCCACCAGGCTCATGAGCAGCTCCTCCACTCTGGTGAGGGTGGGGTGGATATTAACACCACCTCCTGTTGAAAGCTGTTGTCTGCACACATCAGCGGCAAACTGACGGACATGTCTGAGAAGATCACTGCAGTGGTGGCATACCTGCTCATATGTCCGGTTATGCAGGCCTACCTCATTGACCCTGCGGACATCTTGCCACATTGCAGTATGCTCCTGCTGCTCCTGGCTGGTTTGTGAGAGCATGAGATGGTAGTGCTGAATCATACTGCTAGTAATGATATAATCTTCAGCACTACTGTAACTTGGGTTCCTGCGGTGGGCCATGATCCCTGGAAGACATAAATACAAAAATATGTCTGAGCAAGTCATATGGCACATTTAACATTATACAGTACAGATATCACTGAACTGCCATATATAGCAACCTATAAGCTAACCGAGAGTGAAACACTGTAATTGCCACTTATCACTGCTCACCCCACAACTACTTGAAAGTGCCTTGCTCACTCTCTATCTAATGAACCATGTTCTGCACAGCAACAAAATAAAATCACTATATAAGACTATACAAGAGTACCTGGCACACTGTATGTAACACGATGCACCACCTAGCCACAGCAGATATACATCAAGCTGATGTGTAAAGAAATATATCATCCATCACAATCAGTGTAAGGTCCAGTAAATGTATTACTATTATACCACACAACTTGTTAATGCCAAACCCGTGGCCAAAATATGTGCACAATTGGGAATATAGGTCACATACTGCTGTAGTACACTATGAATCTTGCTAGATACACAGTTATATGTTTTACCACACATATGTCAAAGGACATGTTACAGACATACCCACACACACATCAGACATAGTTACAGGACACAAAGGTATGACAACCCAGATAAGCTTTCAGTGTGTACTATACAGTACTGTGTGTCAGTACTTACACAACCTTAATCTTGAGAAATGTAATCTGTGATGAATACAGGGACCACACAAAACAGTGGATGCAAGCAATGTGGACATACACCATACTTTGCTGTACAGGCCCAGAGCTTCAAGTAGTACTACAGTACACACAGGATTTGCATTCAACATCAGTACCAATCAATAATAATAGATATAGTGGTTTAGCCTCCAATGACACACCCTAGTTAAAACCAAGGGACTTAATCACACTGTGTGCAATAGCACTTGTTCTGCCTAGCAACAGAATACACAGCTTTTGCTAGGATCAAAGCAAGGACCCATAATACCATAACATAAACAGTTTCCCACTAAGCTATCCCACAGATACATATCTTTGACATATTCACAAACATACGGTGGTGGTGCTGGAGTAGCGTTGTCGCCTCACAGTAAGATGCTGTCCGGTTCGATTCTCAGTTAAAGCGTCTTCTGCATGGAGACATGCATGAATGGGCATGCCTTTGTTGAAGTTTGTGCATCAGGGTTGGTAACTCGGCACATAAAAATCAACTGCCAATCATTAGTGGACCGGAGTTCCGCTGTGCTGACCCCTAACTGGGAAAAGCCGAAAGACACAAACAAACTGACCATCACAGTCAGTCAACAGTACAGAGAATCTATTGCAACAAGTAGATGTAGGTGTGTATGAGTATATATATATATATATATATATATATATATATATATATATATATATATATATATATATATATATATATATATATAGATAGATATATATGTATATATACATATACACATCCATTTGTCTACATATACATATATATGTAGGCACATATACATTTCACCTTTCATAGTGAGAATATCAATTATACAAAGGATGTAAGGTGTACAGTAATGTAATAAAATTGCACAGTCTTGGGATAAATGCATTGAAGGTGTTCACAGCCCAGGTAGTTTTAGCAGGCCTTACTGGCTTCAACATTGCAAACTGAACAAACCACCCACAGTGTTTAACCACCACATGTCATATACCAGCACTGTATGCTGTCTTGTTTGTCACACACTAAAACCTACATACAAATATGTGCATACTAACCTTCACCAACATATATATCTCCCCCTTCACAAACAGTTGCAATATGTCCCCTGCTCTATGCACATATACAGATGTGAATATATATGACACATATATATTTCTCCATATGTGTGTGGCATACACACACAAGGTCCACACTGTTGTAAGTCCCTGGACCTCACAGCTGAACTGTTGGGCCTTGCTGCAACACAAACAGGTGTCACATATGAACACACACTAACATTAGGGGGTATATATATGGCTACAAATGCTAGATAAGCATACTAGACTGCTACAGCAGTTGCCAATGCTAAGCTACACTTTAATATGACTATCATGCATGTGTTGTTCTGTCACACCCATGTTTATATAATGTCAGTGCTAATCCCCCCAACAGCCATTGGCCACACTACTGTACAGAACACAGATAACATGGATCAGATCTTTGACATTTAATGCTGAGCTACACATTTCACAGGTATGTCCCACTGCCCACAGGTACACACAGTATTGTCCATAGCAGTAGTTAAGCAGAACATCTGTGCATAAAGAAGTACTGCTGCCACATATGAATGTTTCACATTATGTAGACTATCCTTCAATAACATCTACTACATGTCAGTAAATACATATGTGTCACATACCTTTCCTTTGTATGATTTGGTAATATTTATTTTTCCTTTTGTCTGTCTCTCTCTCTCTCTCTGTCTCTCTCTCTGTCAGTCTCTGCAATAGAGTGATTGAGTTTGTTGGCAGAGATTGCAGCCTGCTTTTGTAGGAATTTGCACATGAGCATGTGATGGCCTCTGCACCAATTAGTGGCCACCATTTGCTAATTGCATGCAGCCTGCTGTGTAGTAATTGCAGTAATCACTGTCATAGCAACCCAGTACTATAAATTGCTGACTCATGTAGGCATGGCCCTTTCAGCTTTCCAAGATGGAGATCATCCTTGTTTGGTGTGGACATCATTGTTTAAGACAGAAGGTTGGTGTAGTTCTTATATCAGAATCCAGGGCTTTAGCCAGAGATTTACATTTTGTACTCAGACCTAATGTTGCTGCTTCCAGTACCCACTTGTCAGTGTAGAAATGTACTCACCCCTCAAAATGCTACCCCAAGATACATGGAAAGATGTACTTTCTTTTCAACTGTTACAATTAACTGCCATACAAAGCTGGTTATAGAGATGTATTCCTTTGGCACAAGAATTGTTTGTGAACTGCTATACTGTGAATATTCATTTACTCAGTTCTAAACAGTTTGTGCTTTTTTAGTGTTGACATTAGCACAAGTTGCTCAGAAAAACTGGATACATGTTAGTACTGTGCGTATGCTTACCTACATCCTTGGTAGACCCTGCACACCCAGGAACATTCTACATTTGGGTAGGGTTGCAGAAGTACAGAGAGCGTAAGTAGTAATGTGTGGATTTTATCTTGCTGGACTTACAGGGTTGCTGTGTACATATTAGTTTATCAAGGCAAGTAGTCTGTCTGCATAACTCCCAACTGTGGACTTATCCACATGATAGCCAGAGAATAGCCTGTTATTTTTTGTCTGTGCACCACACAGGTCTTTTCAGCAATAGAGCAATGGAATTCTTACAGTTGGTTGCTACCAGTACATGGCTACATCCATTTGTATTTCAGTGTTGTATTCCTACATAAGGGTATGCTTCCAAAACTCCTTCCAAAGCTATTTGCACAGTGTGTAACAGCAGAAAGGCTGATATGCCTCTGTGTTTCTGCCTCTGCCAGACCTCTCAACCAATCAGGTACATATTTGAACAGACTCAGGGAAAAGTCAAGAAAAAGTCAGGGACAATCAGGGACACCTTTAAAATATTAGTGCCATTAAGTTGAGACATTGAGAGAATCAGAGCATATGAATTATTACACCTTTTCTGAAGTAAAAATCGTGTCTAACTCTTAATTATTGTCATTATTCATTAAGTGTAATTCACCACTTTCTGGCCAAAGTCAGTAGTTTTAGGAAGGATTCAAAGGGACAGAGCTAAAATTTGTGTCAAAATCAGGGACATCCCTGAAAATTAGGGACAGTTGGGAGGTATGGCCTCTGCCCTAAACAGATATGCCAGTGTTTGTCCTGCTGTGATACTGTGTGGGGTTGTAAAGTGATGGTGTAACATTATTTCCTGCTAGAATGGCTGCTTCTCTTATCACAGTCATGTAATGTAATCCCACAACAACTGTTGGTCAACATCCACAGAACAAGTTGTGTGGTATGGCATTCCTATTTTTCCTTTACATTCACTCATTCTGATGCATGATATAATTATTTAAGCACCAACTTGATGTATATCTACCATGGCTTAGTGGTACTTCATGTTGAGTAGTGTGTGCAAGGTCCAGGGTTCAAGACTTACAGAAGTGTTTTATTTTGCTCCTGAGCAGAACAAGAGCCCTCACATACAGAGTGACTAAGGCACTTTTAAGCAGTTGTAAGTGGGTTTGCACGGGTTTGCACATTGCTTAGCTAAGCGCAAACAAGCGCAAACCCACGCAAACCCGTTAACTACTGCTTAATAGTGCTTACTCCCACTCACTCCCACCCTAATTTCTTTGAAAGAAAAGAAAAATGGGGAGAAAGGTAAGTGGTGAAAAAGGGGCACAAAGAGGGAAAGACAGTATGGAAAATAGCTCGGGATGTGCAGGATGGGTATAGGGAAGGTCCATAGCTGCCCATTTCTTCAAAAGCAACAGCTGTGCATATGCAATAAATTTGGAGGTAGATATGAATCCTTCAACTCCTGAGAGAGGGGTGAGGACAACAAAGTATGTTGTAATGCCAATTAAATAACATTTCATGTGTCCAGTGGACATGTGTGCAAAATGGGCAGCTATGTATGTGGTGCAATTTTGTTTTGGGAGCAGATTGCCCTTTTTTTTTCAGGTGAGAGTGGAATGTGGGGTAAGGGAAGTAGATATATTTGGCGAGGTAGGTTGGGGAGGTAAACAGACAAGACAAACAAGACACATATAGGGGTGGTATGTGACACATGTGGTGGGTGAACACCTTTGACGGGAGGGATGTTTGGAAATTGCAAGTCCATGAGCCCCCAGATGGAAACAGTGGGACTGAGGTCCCCACTCATGGGCAGTCACCACTGCATCTTCATAGCCCAGAGGGTGGCTGTGCTGGGGGCTGTGTAGGAGGGGCAGGCTGTGCTGGGGGCTGTGTAGGAAGGCAGGCTAGCCTGGGTGTTGCGCCAATTCGGTCCTCAAGCTGGCATAGAGGTACTGCAACAGAACTTTCAATCTCTCTACACACCACAGCCCGGACCATTCGAAGGGTGATAGGTGCCCCTCTGCCCACCCATGCATGGGGGGGCCAAGCCCCATCCACTGCAGTGCTTCCACCCAAAGGTGGCACAGGGCCAATGGAGGAGGAGGTCCCAGGCTGGGCATCAGATCTGCTGGTGCCAGGTGCCATGGCCAGCTGAGGTGGGACAGGTGGGTCCGTTGGGACCAGCCTTCCCATACGAACTATGTTTTGGAGAGTTTAATAAAGATATGGGTTAGTAACAGTCAACAGCATTCCCAATTAATTATAACAGCATGCAGAAGTACTCCTATTAACCTAACACACCAGATTTTCAACAGTTGAAAAGCAAGCATAACACATGCATATATAGAACAATAGTGAACATTACAACAGCATGCAGGTTGAATTGATGGCAACAGGCCACCAATATTGTGGTATTTTAACAGGGCACATGCATAGAAATTAATGCAAATATTTATAAACCAATAGGATATATGTCCCAACAAATGTTTTGAGATTAGACATACCGATTGAGGTGTGGAATTGCATTTTTTATGCACATACAGTAGGGTGGGAAAAGATTGCTCAATTAACAACTTATATATCCTTCTAGTTTTCACTACATTCCTATTAACTGCAGTTATATGTCCCTTACATGTATTATTACACTACCCAATGTCCTTATATTGTGCAATTGGATTTTGCTAGATCATTATATATATGAGCTGTATCTTACATACAAACTGTCCAAGATGCAGATGTTACTGCAACATATTTTGAGAGTTGCTCACACACACTACTGCTAAGATGGTACACTGACAGATCTACTTTCATATAATTATCTAGATATGTTCAGGTGAAAGTATCAGTTATATGTTAACAGCTCCCTACATTTCTGGCAGCACACTGACATTTCTGGGGAACACAATACCAAGCTACTCATGTGCCAGATTAACCTGTACATGCTGGCCATGAACCAACAGTTGAGGGCTGTACATATGCATACAAGCTACTGGCACTCCCTTCATCCAAGTTATATGGGCCTACCCAAGTGTGGGTTGACACTGCTTAATACAACACTACTATTTGTAGAATGCAACAATACAACAACATATCAAAGAAAATGACACAAATGCACTCCATGAATCATACATTTATTAAAGGATTATTACACCTTTATTTATTGGGTTAAAGGACTTTTTGAAGGCTCTCTCATTTATTTTATATAACAGTACATGCAGAATAATTACTAACCTGCCTCATGGCGCAGCCTTTGCAGCCTATCTTCATGGGCTTGCTGGTTCATAGCCTGGACACCTGCAGCTGTGAAGTAAATGCAGTGATATTGAGACATACCTGTCCATAGTATAGACAAGCATAGCAATTCTTAACTACTTAATACAATGGCTACTTACTCAGTACTGGGGCATTAGGCATTGTACAGGATTCCTGGATCCACTGGTCCAGTTGATCCTCCCTACATCACTTCAGGTCAGAATAATGGTACCTGACCTGCTCACCAGTCCGAGGAACACCAGTGGCACTGGTGAGATTATGGGCAAGACTGTTCTAGTTCTCCATTTTATATTGGGTACCCTGGCACTGGTCCTGCAGGAGTCTTTCCTCATGATTGTGGACAAGGAGATAAACCATTACTTTGGACTCCTGGATGCCCCAGTGTTGTGCTCTAAATCGAGTGACTTCTCCAACACCGGCCATGCTGACTGCAGAAGGAAGCTACAACCAGTTATAGCAAGTATTCCCACCTGTGGAGCTTAAATATGCCTCATTTCCCACACTTATTTGTGATTGGGAGTTTTGGAGAAACTCAGCTGTAGGCATGCCTGCTTAGCTGATGTTGGCAATGTTTAAAATTCCTTTGATAGATATGTGTCTGTTGAAAGTGCATGTTTATGAAATGCTGTCATGGCTTAGTGGCTAAGTACTATGACTATAGTGCACAGTATCGTGAGTTCGTGCCCTGTCACTGCTTTTTATTTTCCTACTGGGCAGACCTGACTGGTTAAGGTACAGTAAAGGAGGAGTGAGCATGTTTAACCGACTTTGCTCAACTTCACCCGACTTTGCCCAACTATGCTCAATGTTGCTCTACGTTGCTCGACATTGCCTGACGTTGTGCTGGTTAGCGTGGTGCGCAGCTACGTGCAAATATGTTGCAGTTGTGCTGGTTAGCGCAGTGTGCAGCTATGCGCAATTGTATTTAAATATGCTCAATAATGGTAAAATGTGCTTAGCAGTGCTTTATATTGCTTAAAATAGGGTACTCATGCCTCAGAATGCATAACCATTTCACCTTCATATATATATAATTCATTCACTACTACATTTAACATTTCAATGCTTTTTACAAAACTTATACATAAAAAATGTCAGGAAATATTTTTGTATACAGATTTCCAACAGAAAATGTAACGGGCAGTAGTGGGACTCGAGCCAGGAATGCCTTCTCTTTGCGCGAAGGCTCTAACCACTATGCTATCACTATTTTGCTTAATTTGCATATATTTTTCTTATTATCCTCTTCTGGTGTCTAAGCTGATAACTTTAGCTAAGCAATGGGCAAACCCACGCTAATACGGGCAGCTATATCGGATGAAAAAAAAAAAACTCTTTTTATTTTTAATTTTGTCAGTTGTTTAACATGTGGGGGAGTGTAGTGTTACATTGTACACATGTGAGCGGACTCGCTCATGTAACCTGAAATTGCGGCATTTCTTCATTGCAGGGGCGTGGATTTTTGGACTGCTCGGCAGTCTGACACACCGCCTACACTCATCCATGCTCTGTGTAAGCTTTAGAGTTGAGGCAGCACGCCCTCATTAATATGCATGGTGCACTGCCATCATACTCTAACACTGGCGCTTCCGTGTAGAACTAATCTAGTCTTACACGGAAGATTAGTAAATCCGGGGGCAGATCTTTTCTTATGACATCAGTGGCAGAATATGTCATGCAAAGGAACATTTAAGGAAATGTACAAGCTATACTTTTGAATGCTACATGAAGCGTATAGTACAAAGGTTGAAAAAGTCAACTTGAATTAAACTGTTTACAGTCCTTGCATAATGTCTGAGGATTCCTTGATCGTTAAAGTGTTAACATCCATTTTTTCAATGGCATAAACCTTTTTTGGTACTTACATATTATCGCAAGCACATTCACAGCAGGAAAAGTGGCTCATTTCTAAGCCCTTTTCCTGCCGGAATATCTTGTTAAACTTACTTGTGAAATGTATGTCCTGACAAATGTGGAGTGCTGCTAGAGCTAATGGGTCAAAAATCGAATAAGGATGTTCAAAGTGTATGATCACAACCACTTTCGTAGCAGGAGAAGCGTCTCATTTCCAAGCCCTTCTCCAAACTAACTTGGGAAGTGTGTCCTCACCCCTGTGGACTGCTGGTACAGATCATTGGTTAAAAATTGGATAAGGATTTCGGAAATGTGGCAGACCCATACTGAATAATTAATAAACAGCCCAAGGAAATGTTTTGAAAATTGAGTAGGGTACAAACTACTATATGATTTGTAAAGCACACATCCTGTGAAGGATCAGCTTTGGCAGAAGGATTGGCTAAGGTATCAAAACTGTTGTGGAAAGTCTACACAAAAGATAGGAATGATTTCCAAATACTTAGTGTACTCAGTTGAGGACAAAACTATCAGAGAAAAAGTTCAGTTTCACTTTCTTGGCCAATCTGCAGGTCTTAAAATCTTGCAAGTAAGCCTGGGCTGACAATGCTGAAAGCTGAACCGCGTTTTCTTGAAGCCTGATCTGGAATTGATGGATGTATTATAGTTTTCCAAAGGCTATTGCTACAGTTAGATATAACAAATAACCTTCGAAAATGAGTACACTACACATTAAATTCTGTGCTGATGTACAGGTAATACCCAATGAAAAAGGATTCTGCTTGTCAGCAGCATATTAACGATCCATGAAGTTTGGACAGTTAATGCTAAAGGTTGCCATTCTTTTACACTTCCTAAGCAGGAGATGCTCAACTGAAACTCATTGCAATGAAGCACACTTCAGTGACACACACTTCCCAGGTTCCCTACACAACATTTTTCGTCAGGAGAAGGGCTTGGAAATGAGCCGCTTCTGCTGCAAATGTGGTTTCAGTATTACGCATGTACGCTTTTTTTATGCGCTAAACAAAAGTGGCACATTCTCTACTTTATTGCACTCTGTATTAGCCTCTTAATGTATGTAACTGTAGAAGCTATTCCTGCTGGATAGCTACCAAATCTGTCCCTACATGTTTGCTGTCTTGGTCTTCTTTGATTGTTGTCTGTCAAATTTGCTTTCCATGTTCTCAAATTATACCAGCTTCCTGGAAGAAAGGTCTTTTTTTGCTTTCTCACTTGAGCAATATCTGAAAGGTGTCATAACTGTTAGCAAGTCAAGCAATATTTACTACTATTTCTAACTAAACAAACATTCTTGTTATAATCCATCATGCATATCAATAAAAATGCAGTTCAGTTAAATCCTCATGATATGCTTTTTTCATATTTTTATTTGATATTTACTACTTTCCATTTGTTTTAGATTTACAGATTAATAACTGCTGTCCCTGCATATATGATAACTATTTAGAGTTATGTTTAGTCACCACTATTCTGAACAACTTCACATTTTAATTTAGAGTGGATGATTGCAGAAAAAAATTGTTTTGAGTCAGACCAGGAAGTTGTCAAACAACAAATGTTAATATTCATTGTTATCTAATGTCTCTTGTAATTTTAATGGTTCATATTATTTTTATGTGTTTTCAAAATAAAATTAGGTAAATTGCATTATTTGTATATTGTTTCAGTGAAATAGATTACAGTGTTTCACTGTTGCATATAAATATATGTGGCACAGGCTAGTAGTGTGATTTCTGATGATTGCTGTCAGAGGATCAGACATGTCAGCTGCCCTGTTTAAATCATATTGCCAGCTCCTCTTTTTTTAACCAGGATGCATACCTGAAGACTAGTTAAGTACTTTGCAGATGCCAACAAGCAGTCAATAAATTAATATTGCATTTCACCATGTTGATTTGTGCATGCTGTTAAAACTCCTGTGGCCAATAACCTACTAATAAGACCAGAAATATAGGCATCGGGTGTGAATATGTATTTGCCACATTTAAAGTGAGCCTTGCAAGACAATTGAGAAATTATTTCAAGCCTGTAAGATGATAAGGTTGATATGAATTATGTATTATACACAACAAGAGAGGATGACAAGCTTTCCATGTTTTCAGAAATGTACTTCCGTGCTATGTGTTTATTTTATTTATTTATTTATTTATTTATTTTACATTTGTTTACCGGGATAGTCCGACTGGATACATGCCCATTTTCAGCGGATGCACGGGGAGAAAAGCTCCACATAGACAAACTTACATAGATTACACAGAAGTTAGCAAACAATTATAGAAACAAAGTGATTATATACAATGACTTAGTAGTGTTACCTAGTAGGGACTCACAATTCTCATGGACAGACACAATTAAAAGTAAGAGACATCAGATTGGAAGCAGAGCTTGGTGACGTAGTTATAAGTTATGATAATTACAGAATATGCTTTTAGTTTATAAGTTAATCAGGGTTGGTACATGGGCATAACCAATTCACTTTGAGATACTGTTTGAGGTTTTTTTGAAGAGACCTTTGAAGGATTGTATGGGTATATAGTTTGGCAACGTATTCCAGGTTTATATATTTCTACTCAGTAATTTTCCTTATCATATGATTATAGGTACCAGATTGGGAAGCTTAGCAAACTCCTTTAGATTTGGCCTAGAAACTTCCATTGAAGAAGCCGATGATGGCAAAAGCCATTTTCTGTAAAGGAAAAAAGTAAGGATCATGTACTGGGAAAGAAGGCATCTCGGGAAGCAGTAAGATGGAAGTAAATGGAAGTAAATCTTAAAAGCAAGAAAGTTATATTGTACTACTGATATTACTAATATAAAAAAGGACACCCAAGAGACAAATCCCTGGTGAGGACATAGAATAAATTACAAAATAACCCTATAAATTCAGTAACTGATCTGAGAATCTTTCACTGCCTAAAGAGATGCAATGTATTACAGGAATTCATGTCCCACTCTTTGTACTTTAATAACAGTTGCCCATGTTTTGTTGGTGCCAAGTGTCAGATGTGGAAACTGACACCACAGAAGGCATTAACCTGCCCTTACTTTCAGCATGGAGGCCACACAGGGAATATTCTTCATTGTATGCTGAAAAAACCCATGTCATCGGAATCTTCAATCATTGCGGGACAATAATATAAAGCAAATCTTTCATACATAAAAAGCATGCTAATTCTGGCCAGCTTCATGCTTTACTACTGATACTGCTGTAGCATATGGGTTGTTGTCCTAAATGCAAAATATTAAGAGAAGGTTCCATCTGCTCCATTTGTTAGCAAGTTAAGTAAATGTTAGATACCCCATAACACTCACTGGGGTGTAAACAGGCAAAGAATTAGTTCCATAAGTGACCTGCAAATAAAGAATGAAAAAATGTATCATAGAGAAAAACTAAAATAAGTAAAACAGTTTGTCACTATCTTGTAAAACATACTAGTCATCCAGGTATACCAATTTATAAACCCAAAATAGTGATAATGGGCCAGATATTAAAATGAACTGGGCATAGAGTAACACATTATGCCAAGCAGGTACTTCATGGTCAAGCATAAAACCAAGGGATCCACCAGTTCTCATTCAATGTATGCTAAAGTGTACTGCTGTAGTTCTAGATCTGATTTTGGCTTACTTTGCAAAAAAAAAAAAAAATGTCAGTGGGGTTTATTGGTAAAAGTAGCCAGCATACCAGTGTACAATGGGGGGAGCAGCAGAGTAATCCATGGAATTCAAAGAAACAACTTTAACAGCAGTACCTTATGGAAAGATAGACTGCCTGCAGTACAAATGTGGACTTACAAGTGGAGCTGTACTTCTCAGTCTGGGAGTCATGAGGAAACAATGGGCTGCTTCCGTATAAGATTGTTGGTGTGTGATCCATCCATGTGTATAAGATAGGATGTTTCACAATGACTTCTAAGTTAAAAATAGTGTAAATTTCCCGTTGGGAAAGTGACCTTGCAAACCAGTTGCTTCCACAGATAGAATCCCGGCATGATAACAATGCTGAAAGTCAGGACTGAATTCTCCCATCTGCCCTATAGGTGTAAGTGCAATGCACAATGACCTTATGTTCATGCAGCTCCACCTGAACTTAGTACAGTAAAATATCTGCAGCTGGACTTGTTGGGCCTGCCAACACCTTTGGTAAGTTTGTGCTAAAATAGACATAGGTGATAAGATACATTAACATCTCATTTAATGAAATCTCATCACCTGTCGTTAGTGTAGCTGGACTCCTTGCCATTCAGTACTTCAGTATTGTGAGGTACTGAATTAGGTGCGAGACTGTCACGTGGGATAACTGCCTGGCATAGAGCATTACTCCCTGTGGAAGTCCCTCTAGAATCTTGCACCTGAACTGAAGTTGAAAGCATTGTATTACACATGAAATAATATTTATGGTATTAAATTAAATTTGAGCCATTTTCTTTGTGTACACCATTCCTTTCAAATAGACTGTTAAGGAAATGGAAACCAATTTTTCTGCCATAAAGAAAAGTGTCATGTTCACACATCTTGCAAGCCTTAACTCTAGTAATTCGGCTTTTCTCGGTTAGGGGTCGCCACAGCGGAACTCCGGTCCGCTAATGATTGGCAGTAGAGTTTTACACGCTGGCTTGCCAGGCCTAATGCACAACCTTCAACGGAGGAACACCCATTCACACATGTCGACACACAGAAGACTCTCTACCTGAGAATCGAACGGGCAACGTCTGAGAGGTGACAAAGCTACGGCAGCACCACCACCGCATCTTGCAAGCCTTAACAATTTGGTAAAATGGTCTGCAGTCTCAAACTACTGATTACACCAATGGAAAATGCATAGTTACTCTTTCAGACACTTGTATTTTATAGTTCTTTTGACAAAAATACAAATTGTTGTACAAGTGCAATCACAAGTTTGAAAGGTATGGTAGCATTTCCCTCTCCAGAAATTTAGCATTAATGACCACTCCCTATAAGAAACATCTCCACAGTTTCTTATTAGTCTTACTATGCAAAACTGATTCACACAAGGTTTCAGATTTACCTGCATCATAAGAGAATAAGATCATAGAAATGCAACAAGAATGACACTCAAGTTAACCAGTTTGCCATTTCAGATGATGTTCTTAGTATCCTTGGAATATTCCATCTCTGTTTCTACCACCAGTGCAGGTAGAAGAGTTAGAAAAAAATATATGTTAAAAACAGTGCAAAAACGCAGGGGGGCTGATTCAGGACCATTTATTTTACCCCATTGAGTAGGGCTGCTAACACTTATGCAAAAAAAACCAAACATTTTCTGCAATCCACAAAAATGTATGCAAGTGTGTATTGGCTGATCCCACGTCTCATAAATTAAGAGACTGGAACCACATACCTGAGGTTGCTAAATTTGTAATATAAAACAATGTAAGAAACTTCGCTGTGTGGAAATTTTGAATTCCTGTATGTTTAGTTAATCACTATATATTAAATAGAAAAAAACTCAGAAACTGGTAGTAGAAGTAGTGAAGTTAAAAACGTCCTAAATCACAAAATAAAAACTTATTTTGAAATATAATTAATATCATACAGAATTATTAACACTATTAGGTACTCAGAAGTAATCCAAGCAGTGTAGATGGTCTGTTTCCTGTTGAAAATCCTTTATTAAGCACACACAAAAGCAATCCAAATGAAACAAATAAAATTATATTTTCATCTCAAACTTTCTGACTAATGTACATGTTATCAGGTATGGGAGTGGCTTATTTAGTTGTAAAACAAAGTGTAATGGTATACATGTTACCAAATTCAAATCCCTTCCCCCATCCTTATTAGCATGATATTCGAGCATGATAAAGATGTGTAACAGGTTGCAGTCTCTCAGCCATGATCAGTACAAACCATGTACATGTAAACATCATGGAAGTCTTATTTGTGAGACTACAGACACTGTTTTTGAATGCAGAAGAATGACTGAATGAACCATATGTAATAAACCATATGTCTCTTTCTCCTCTAATGTTGTTTTCTCAAAACCCATCACTACCAGGTTCAATTTGTTTAGGCCAAAGGGCTCTAAATTACTGTTTTATTTGATTTTAGCAATAAGAATACAATTCTAGCATACAGAAACAATTGTAGTATGTAATGATGTCCTACAATATAGCATTATGAGTTTTTCCCACTACATCAACAATTCTTTTACATTTTTCAGTATCGAAGCCTGGCTATTTTCTGCCATATAGTGTCCACTGAAGAGCAAATCCAACAATTTAATAGATCTCTTTACAAATGTTATACTTACAACATAACACAGTATCAATCAGCTCTTGCTCAGTATCCCTTGGACTTATCAATAAAAGTATCAAACTTTACAGCTGAACAAATGGTAAGACTGGTAATGATGTTATAGGTCCTGATGTGCCATTTGTTATCATACTTCAGTCATCCATATAACCCACACCCTTGTATATCAACACTTATTCCATAAAAGTGCCATCTGAGCAGGATAAACAATAAGGGACTTGTACTGCAACACTGTTTCAAAGTCAGAAAGCATCTAAATAAAATAACGGTACAGCATTGCCACAAATGTAGAATCCACCTAAATAAAATACATTACCCATAATGGTAAACAGTGAATGCTTATCACAAGTAATAGTAAAGCTATATAATGGAATCAAACGTTTGTGTAGTATCTTTTTAATTACTTTCCCAGTGGACTTAGGCAAACTTCAAGGTATGAAAAAAAGTTCCTCTGCCTTCCTTCTTTTCCAGAAATCTTACAAGTTATAAGAATCTTGTGATTTTAATTGATTACAATGAAAATCTAGCATTATTAAGTTTCTCTTTTGCCATTGTCCCAGTCCTTCTTTGTTTCACTTCTTGCAGACAAAGCAATTTATTCTATGCTCCATTTCAGGGTCCACACATCTTTCACAACCAAAATACAGTTGCACATTGTCAATGGCCTTCAAAAACAATTGAGAAACTATTCAAAAATAGATGGTACAGGAATACCAGTAAAATAACTGTTGATGAAGAATTCATCCATGCTTCCAGTTCATGAATGAAAATGCTCTAAAATCTCTTCTCAAAAGAAGTAAAGATGAAAAGACAGAAATGCATTTCCTTTATACGTCCTGTGAGTGAATATGAGATACTGCTCAAGTATTCCTGGCATGAAAATCATTTTGCATTCCAAAATGTCCTCTTTATGAGTAAAAAGTACATGATCTGGTATCCTTAAGCACAGCACTCATACCTTTTACTATCTTTCCTTATTTGCACACATATGTAGACAAATTGTGGACATTTTGAATCCCTATGGAAATTAGTGTGGAAACCATTCACTGAAAACCTGATGATTTAAACTTTTTGAAAAACACACTCACAAATTTTGTGGGTAACCGCATGAAGGATAGCATTGTTTGCAGGATAGCAAGTACCCTATACCACCAATGTGTGGGAGCTACTCCATAAAAACACATTGCAAGGGTATAGAAATATACTGGGTATATATATTGCAAGTATAATAACAAAGAAATGTAATAATCTTCAATGACCCTTCAATCTGGAGAAATTGAGATCAGAAAGATTATATTCAGTGTGATATCTTTTTCACAAATGATTACACTCTCTGGTAATACTTTAAACACATCTAGATTTAATATCTGATGCTGAAAAAGCCTCACTTACCTTTTGCATGTTATGTGACCTCAGTTTGCCATATTAAACTTTGGATAACACTGTAGATAATTCCTTTTGTTTTAATTGAATAAAATTGTAGACTCATCCATTAAACTGTGCCACCATGTCCTAAGTTATCATACAATCCAGTACCAGAAATGAATCCCACATAATGTGCTGTAGTGTGTGATTCCCTGGTTCCCCCCAAGCTCCAACAACTAAATTCTCTGTAGTCATTTATCTATGCAAACAGATCCTATTATTTCATATAATCAGAGAGATGAAGGCATTCAACACTAGCAGATGTGACCAAGAACTAACACCCTTACAAAACACATATATATGCTATGTTAAGTACCTATAATACTCAAACATAAGTAAAAGCCATTTTTTAACATAAGGGGAAACATTCTGTAAAAGTCTAGCTTCAAAAACCTAAGAAAGCAAATCCCATATAGAACTTTACCCACACATGCATAGTCTCTCAGGATCCGTTTTAAATTCCCCAAAGAAAAATACAGGAAAATAACCAATCAACAAATAAATAAATAACATTCTCTAGTAGGCTGCTCCTGTTTTGTGACTAAGTAAAAAGCCAAATCGACTTTGTAATTAAAGGGGCAATATAACAATGCTCATAACTGATAGGCACATGAATTATAACATTGACAGGACAGAGTGTGTTATACTGATAAATCTTAGACTTATTTATTCAGAATTATTAGGAATAATGTAAGGACTAATGCAGCAAACAGAGTTCATGTGCGATATGGAAAGGAATAGGAATATCACCAAGACAGATTTTATAGGATAATAGGAAGTTACCAGGCTAATGGCCCTAGGGCCCTTATACGTCTTGACAAGTTCTACCCTTATTTACATGAACAGTACCTAATGCCTGCATCAAATAGGGACATAGGTGGACCCTCAGGTGAATTTACAGTTACCCATTCAATCGTTCAGATTGCGTTTGAAGAGGGCCAATGAGGAGCTCTATTTGACATGAAGTGTGAGTCTGTTCTAAAAGTGTGGTAATCTCTGGGAGACAAATCTTTCCCTCCAGCAATTTCTATTAATGTCAAATACCAGGTTAAGATCTTTAGAGCGAGTAATCCATGTACCATTTGACTTGTGGATATGCAGCATTTCCAATATACCAGGGTCAGAGATTGCTTTATATGCAAGGGTAGAACTCACCTCTGAGTAGTCTGTATGAAACAAAATAAGGTGACTGTGATTTCAGACAATCCACATAGGACAGATGCTGAAGACTTTGAATTTTCCTTGTGAGGAAACTTTGTGGTTTCTCCAATTGCTACAGGTGCTTAGATAGGTACATACCAAAAGGGGTATTGTACTCAATTATTGGCCTGATGAAGAAGGAGTACAGGGAGGTTATAATTTCATTTTTTCTGGAAGAAATGCCCTTTCTTATGAAATGAGCAATATAGAATGCCCTTCTTACCACTGTGGAGACATGGTTATCAAATGTAAGGTTGCTGTCAACCTGTGTGCCCAGGTCTCTCACCACGAAGTGTGTACTTAGGTTGTTGATGTGGTAGTTAGCATAAGCATCACTCTTACCGAAGGGATAATAATACATATTTTTGCATTGAGTTTAAGGCCATGACTTTGGCACCAGTCATTTGTTTGTGTAAGACCCTCTTGTAGGATGTTGACATCATTTGGAGAGTCTATGACTGCTCCCAGGTTGCAGTCATCAGCAAACTTTGTCAGCCACAGACCTTTAGATTTTGTTTGTACTTAGGAGAAATAGATTACAAACAGTAGAGGTCCCAGGACTGATCCCTGTGGAACTCCACTGATTACAGGTCTGCTGCTGGAGGTGGATTCCCCTATTTGACTATATGGTTCTATTAGTGAGCCAATTAGTGACCAATCTAATGATATAAGGGTTGATACCTAGCTAGGTGAGTTTGTTGTGATGCTTGAGTGGGGTTATCTAGTGGACTAATACAGTGTTATCCAGTGGACTAATACAGTGTATGTTGACATTGCTTAGATTATGATTTTGTGTACACAGGTGCATGCCCAGACACAGACACGCAGACACACACACACACACACACACACACACACACACACACACACACACACACACACACACACACACACACACGCAAACACAAACCTATATAAGGGACAGAGAAAACATATTCTGTCTGAATGTAATAGCGATTCACTTTTATATGCAACATACTTTTTTGGCCAATAACAGATGGCAAGCAGTTTTCTTCACTGAGAACATGACATAGCTATGGATAACACCTGTATGTGTGAAAATATGCATCAGTATCCACAAAAGGTATCCAAAACAAGCATTTCAGTGTCAGCATCTACATAGAACAGTTTTCAAAGGAAGCCTCACAAATGCAGGTGGACTCACAGTAGTCAGGGAGTATAATGTATACAAATGAATTCCTTAAGAATAACACATGGCAAGAGCAGGCTAGTAATGTACATATACAACACATTGACCTAAAATGATATAGCACAGCTAATATAACATAAAACACATAGGCATATCTTGAGATCAGGTAACTATAGTATCTTTATATATGTGAGCATCTCAGAATACTAGAGACTTTTATGACATATTGGCAGTCATATTTACATCTCCAGACCCACCCATCACTAATGGACCTCATTAGCATGTCATATTCCAGAATCTTATTGTCTGCATAATGTGTAGCATGCATGGGACTCAGAGCACAAAGTGCCAATATTCACAAACCCTTCTGATTGAAATGGTTGGCATCTGTCTAGCAGGGAAAAGCTGGTTGTACTGTAAGACAATGAACCAGGTGACCTGGGTACATTCTTGTTGTCCTTGTGGCAGTGGTCCTTGTTCAAGAGTAGAACCATTAATTTCAGTTGTTTAGAAGGTAGTGTAGAAACACACTTAAAGAGATGCCCATGCCTAATGACTCACAACCAACTTCTGAATGATGTCAGCACATAGGGATAGGGTCTCCTAACACTGTTTAAATCTGTCTTCCAGACTCACTCTTCCCCTGCACTCAGCTGCTATCTCCAGAGAAGAGAAAAGTGAGACACTCTGAATAACTAAGCTGTGTGGTACAGGATGGCTTTTTTACTGCCAAACTCTCACAAAAGTCAGCCCAGTACATATAAATTCCATGGATTGGCAAAAGAAAAAGACTAGCAGAGAAATCCGCATATAATGCATGAACTGTCACCAGAGTGAGAGAGGAGAAGCATTGCCAACATACCTGGATTTTGCAGGTAGTTCTTAAATACAACATGCAGTTAGAGTAACAGGCAGTATGATCATGTCTGAATACACATATATCTTCTATTTGTTAACATACTGTACTCTGAACTATAGTTACAGTGGTAGTGTTGTTACCTCACAGCAAGAGGTTCTCCCGTTTGATTCTCGGCTTGACTTAGGAGTGCCTTCTGTGTGGAGTCTGCGTGTCCTCCCCGCGGTTGGGTAGTGTTCGAAAGACATGCGTGTGTAAATGGGCGTGCCTTCGTTGAAGGTTGGGCCTCGAGCTGGCACCTCAGCATTTTGTAAAAATCTACTGCCAGTCATTAGTGGAACGGAGTTCTGCTGTGGTGCCCCTTACCGGGAAAAAGCCAAAAGACAAACAACTGCACTCTGAACTATATGAGCACTTAAGTACACAGTACTGTACAGAGGAAGGAATGCATAACAGCAAGTTGATTGTGGTTCATATATCCTAGTAATGTGATTAAGATGACCATGCCCTGGCCCAGCAATCAAGGAACCTCAGTCCTCACCACTAACACCAGGGAGGTCGTCTCATAGAAGAGAAAAGGAAAACTAATACACACAGTAAAGTACAATTTCCCTTAGGTGCACACAGAGATCACAGTCAGTCTGGGGCTGGTTGCTCCCTTGCTCACCAAGTCCCCAGTAAGACTTCCCACTGGCACAGCTATATGGTCCAGAGCTCAGCCTAACTGGGCAGGCTAAAACCTCCAGTACCCTCTCTGTCCAACCAGTGCTTCCTGCCCCTGCCAAGTAGCTGACACAACACACACACACACACACTTTGAGATAAGTATTTATACAACTTCACAGACACTCCTGGGAAAGACTGACACAGATTCTCCAACTGTGCCCCTTTACCCAGATTATACGGTAGTAATTACTGCCACCACCCAGTTAATAAATATCAGCTACTCAAAGGCCCTTAAAAGGTTGCCCAATTATTACTGTGCAATGCTATCATCCAATGGTAGTATGACTAACAGTCAAGGCTTACTTTAGGGTGGCCTATTACAATAACCTGTATAAATGTGCAGTGTACTCTAGATCTTATCTCTACACAAAGCAGCTACAGGTAGAAGGTTTTAAAAATATTTAATAATAAATAATTAAAACACAAGACAAAACTACTACACCACAGAGATACCTAAGAGTTCATACGTCACACAGAAACTTAAAATAATACAGTAGGACAGGTCTGATCTCAAAGAAAAATACCTAATTAATCTTTATTAGCTTTAACTATTCCTACAATAAATCATAGTGCTAAAACTTACATATGAGCATAAGGCAGAGTGCTGGTAAGTTGGATGTCCAAAGTCAAAATGCTTCCAGTCTCTTCTGAGAAATAGTACTTAAACATTACTAACAAACATGTTTTCTGGGTCCCTCCTCAAATTACATCATTTTTTACACTTAGGTTTTCCCAGGCAAACAAACTGTAAACAATAAAGCACCTTCCACATCTAAATTCTGGTCATAAACTTTAGCCTTAAAACAATGGGCATGAAACCTTCATCCAGCCGCAGTGGAGCTGAATTCTAACATGAAAGGGTCATAACATGCTTCACTGGGCCGGTAGAGTGCAATGTTGCATATTTTGCAGTTCCACATTTCACAATATTCTTTACACTCAAGAAAACATGCCTGTATTTTACATTTATTTACACATGCCAGAATTATATATCAAATTCTATGTGACTAGGCCGGCAGCCTTCGCCCATCTCTCCCCAATTGTCACAGTGATGTTTTGTGGAAAATGTTAATGGTGATACTAGTGTTCCATGCCACTCATAAACATTCTCAGAAGCTTTATAGAACTATATTTCATACTATTATAATAGGCTTTATCATGCTGGTAAAACATATTTGTGTCATACCTCTCAGTCTCTTAGAGCAAGAAATCTGGACAAAGCAATAAATAATGGGGGGGGGGGGGTCAAAGTCCTCAAAATAAGTAACACTTTTTAATATTCCTCTTACAAATTTAGAAACTTGATAGAATAACAGATTTTGTATTAACATGCATTTTCTGAAGGGTATGAAGTCTGAAACTCAAATGTCTATCATTATTTTCGGACTTCAATCCTCAATAATTTGCCATAAATGAAAATTTAATTAGAAAAAGATACAAAATATGAGGCAAAAATATGGACATTCTGTGAAAATCTGAGCAGACGAGATGTATGATTTGTGTATGTAGGGAATTTGGAAATAGTATTCACAGTTGTGGTTAACATTACTCAATTATCTATGAGTACTAAAAGTGGCATACACAGGTAATATAAAATATGTTCTACATGCATTATATCGATCAGATAGTGCAGCATCGACACATATGATGAATGTTATGGCATTTAAAATATATTATAGGCAACTATGCTTCCTTTTCCTCCCAGATGCAGACAAAATGCATTAGGTATTAGTTGTGCACTTTTGTTAGCTCCTAAGCTTTAAGAAGCTTCATGTGTCATGTCACTGCGCCACTGAGGAATGTTCTCGTTATTTTGAGTAATATTTCTAAGGATCCCTTTCACTCTGTTACTTGCAAATATTTCTGACTCAAGATGTTTTAGTAGGAAACTTAAAGTAAAGATGTGGCAATTTATGCATCCCCTTGGATCTCTTATATGTGACTGTTATGTTGTAATAGAAATGTGTTCAGCTATAGTTTGCATATTACCCATAGCTCTTGTCATATACTTGCACTACACATGATTTATTACCATAATTCTAATTATATATTCAGAGTGTGTTGTGACACTGTTAAGCACTGACTGTAAATGCGTACAATATTTCCTCCAAAATTAAGAGGTGCCACTTGTCAGGAATATTTCCTGACAGGCAGGAAATCAGGATCTCTCTTTTTCAGGAAATTCAGTTTTGATGAGAGTACATGTCAGGCATTTTGAGTCATTCTGAGAGCTAATGTATTTCTTAAATGCATTTCCCAAAGTGCATAGTATTTCACTTGAATTTCTTATTTGCATTTAAATTATTCTGGCAGAGTATTCTTTTGTTTGTTTCACCTGACATCATAGGTGATGTAAAATGCGCCCATTATCAGCCAGTCAGACTAATTAAAAGTATCCTCCACATGATGTGTCTTAGAAGAAGTCCACAAAAAAGTTTAAGTGTTCTTTTTTATAAAAATGAAACAATGGATCTATCCTTTCTCTGTGGTAAAATTGAATATGCTTTTTTTTTGTATTCAGCATAAATAATATTGTAGATAAGAATAAAATGTGGATTCAGAAAAATTGTAATATACACACTCAGGAAACAGTGTACAAATGTTATCCATCCTGTTTCTTGTCCTCATTTCCTCGTATGATTTTCAGAAAGTCATGCTTTTCTAGTGTACTAGTTTTAAGTCAAAAAAACAAAACATACCAGTCGCCAGAACAATATTATAAGTATCTTTTAACATGTGCACCATTTATACATTTGCTTATCTGTTGTACATAGCATATAATATATTGTTTCTTCAAAGCTTTTAGTAGCAGGATTATTAAATGTTGAAAAAGAAGCAATGTACATTTGCTTATTGAAATGGGTGGACAATGGGTGGAGCAAAGGGTGGTACTTTTGTCACACAGACAGATATCTAATCCCCTATGCAATACAAGTCATTGAAAAGCATATATAAAACTCTGTAAACATGACAATAATTTTGTAACTCTGTACCACACAGCAGCATTATTTACAAAAAAATCTACTTAATTAAAATGAATTAAGTTATTTGGATCTCCACTGGCGCTGATGGCATGCAGTTATATATCACAGGCTTAACACATGTGTTGGACTACAAATGTAACCAACACCTGATATTGCCAATAGTGATATAACACATTTTTGGAAAAAGTATTGAGATTATCAGGAAAGATTTCTGTAATGACAAGTAACATTTATTTCCACAAAAGTTTAATTAAAATAAATAACTGATACACATGGTTTTGCCAACAGCAATAGATAAAAAATGCCTACAGCAAACAATACTATTGTAAAATTTAATCTAACAGTAATGCAAAAATAAATCCCTTTGTAAAAATAGAAGCAGCTGCATACCTTTACAGAAAATCAGTTCTTAAAGTAGACATAAGTATTGCAAGGCAAATAGAATGAGATAGCCTGTTGATACAATCCAAGCCGTCTCCTCTACTATGATGCATGTACCTTACATACATGATTAGCTTATATAGTGCAGATTCAGTCCAGTGAATAATGCAAATAGGCATATCAGATGTGACCTCATTAACTTTCATGAATTCCACAAGCTGCACTAAGTGCTGGACAGGTAAACATAGTGTGTGGGCCTACATGGTTCTGTGCATGTATCTCAGTAATGCAAGAACAAGCATTGAGAAGTATTACTTGCTAAGGGCTTGCAAGTATGAATGACTATTCTCACTGCAGGAATAATTAAGTGTTTCACAACCCTGCTATTCTGATGTACATTTACTGAAGTTGTATCAGGAAAAATAGACTTAGCAAAAAGTTACAGGCTTACATTGAATGACTTAGGAGAGAACCCCTTTATAATATTTGTATACAAAATGCTTATGATCCAACTCTGCCTCTGAGTAAATAGCTGTCCATAATTCATATACAGTACATAACACATAAACAATACAACCACACAACAAAAGAAATCCAAATGACATTGCATTTATGTCAAACTACCATAACAAAGAGAATAATGCTAACAAAAGAAATGTCAGAAAATAAACTGCAGTATTGAAAACAGGTTTTGCTATTGTGACAGGAATGATGAACTTAACTGTTGTAAATATACCATTCATCTACTTGGAGTTTACAAAGGACAACTGTAAGAAAAGCCTTATGTAGGATCTTTGGTGTAAAGTGATACACTGTCACCTCTTGAGTATATGTAAACTGCTTTCTATTTGCCATAAATATGTCTGTTGTCTGTGGCAAATAGTGAAAACAGTCTCAAATGTAAAAAACATGAAGGGAAGCAGATCTGATGAAGTCTTGTAATGAACTTGACAAAAGCACTTATGGTTATTTGATTTAATAAAACAGTGGTAGACCTACTCCTGGCTTCCTGCTTTCCTTTGTGTTGTTTACCTTGTTTGTGGAATTGTGCTGATATATTCATTTTTGTGCCATGATGTCAGTATTCAAATCTAGATGTGATACTGTTTGTGCACCATTAGCAATGTGCATATTTCCATTTTATAAGACAACAAACGTTGAGAGGACATCACAAAGACATACTTTAAGAAATTTTTAGCTTCATCCTTTGTATACTGATTGGTATTGTGCAATGGGGACTGTCATCAGTCACTATCAGTGAACAATGGTTCACTTTCCAAGGCAAAAAATGTGTTCTGCCATCAGTAACACAAATGAGCCTGGTGCTGGTGCACTGCCATCAGCACCCTGGATACTACTGAGTGAAGAAAACGCACCAACCAGCTATCTCTCTCTTTGGCACAAGGTGTAATTGCAGTTAGCACAGAAAATGACAGTGGGAAATGCAGAGTTTGAATTCAGTGTACAGATTGTTTTAATGAGGGATTCAGAATATGTATTGACACACATTTTTGTATATGAATGTGTTGTTGGAAACTCAGCTATTCTCATTATTAATAATTATATGACATGCATTACGTGAAATATGATACTTTCTAAATTGTGATAACACAAAACCAATAATATGACGTGGAAAATTGTACTGTATATGATGGATTACATAAACATATCAACCAAAGCTGTAATCCTGACAGCCTGAAATTTCCTTCTAAATGATGTCAGTATTAATTGTAACTGCTGTGTCAAAGAAGAGCTTATGCCAGTTGCTGTGTGGCCCCTTCTTTCATTATCTGTAATTACGTATAGGCCTGCTAATGTGTGACAGAAATTCAATTCCTGATGAGGAAAGTAGTTGTGAAAAATATGAATGTATCAGTTTAATGCACTACATGCTATGTGTATTACTAAATATACATTTTTGTTGTTTTAATTTTTCTTTCAAATATTGTTTTTTTTTCATTGTGCATTTGTGCACTGCTTAGAAACGTGCAATGGTGGTTGACAAGGGAGGGCTTCTTTTTCTTCTTCTTTCGGCTTTTCCCGGTTAGGGGTCACCACAGCGGATCACCTGTCTGCTCATGATTGGCAGTGGAGTTTTATGATGTCAAATTGCCAGCCCGGCACCCAACCTTCCACAGAAGGCACACACACTCACACTTAGGGCCAATTTAGAGTGTCCAATCCACCTACAGCATGTCTTTGGGATGTGGGAGGAAACCAGAGCATCCAGAGGAAACCCATGTGACCACAAGGAGGACATGCAGACTCCACACAGAAAGAATCCCAGCCGAGGATTGAACCAGCGAACCTCTTGCTGTGAGGCAGCAACGCTAACCGCTGCACCAATGTGGCCGCCCCTGTCAAGGGAGGGCAAAAAATTAAAATTTAAATTTGGGTGGCTTCAGTAGTGCATACGAGCTTGTGCTGGTGTGTAGCCATCTGCACTTTGGACAGAACTGACTGATGAAAATGCACCTGTCAGCTACCTATCTCTGGGGCACAAGATGTAACTGCAGTGAGTGCAGAGAAAGAGGACAGGCAATGCAGGGTTAGAATCCAGTTTACAGATATTTTTAATGAAGGGTCAGAATGACATTCATCACAAACTTATGATTAAGAACATAACACTAAATACAAATGAGTATCATAAATATGACGTTTGTAGGAAATATATCATTAATGCTTGCTATATAAGTCCAATATAAAATGTACAAATTGTGTTAAATATGATAATGCTGATATTTAATTTAGAACCCTTGCATAGGTATGATATGCACAATAGTTTTGCTATATTTATCATTTACTACATATTGTAAGTATGTGTTTAGGACAGTATGTATGTAACATATCCCAGCATATATTACTCAGGTCATACAAATCTATGTATCTGAAATGCATTTACATTTACAGGTCCAACTATGCCTCCAGTTAGCAATAACTATATAATTAATCTTTCTGGACATGTTTTTACAGACTATGAATATTCAGTTCTTAATCGAGGCTTAAAATTTGTTCCCACGGTAGTGCCTCGTATTCATGACATTAAATGCGATGTATTTAGGTTTAGCAGAAAATTGCATTTAAAGTATTTCTTTAGGAATTCTTCTGTAAAGAATAAAGCTATAGATGATATTGACAATATAAGTAATTCTGATGATAGTTTTGTTACTTGTGAATCAGACTCTTCTTTTAATGCCTATTGTAGGTTGGATACCAGCAATGTATATGTTAAAAGTATGTTTATGCCTCCTTATTCTAATGAAGAAGTTATGCATTTTTCAAATATGTTAAATTTTGCACTTCAGGATGACTTTATAAAACTTAAGAAAACCAGAGGGTCCATCGAATATAACTTATCTGAGATGGAATGGAAAGCACTTAAAATATTAAGTAAAATGGATAATGTTATATTCAAACCCTCAGACAAGGGAAATAAATTAGTCATAATGCATTATACTCAGTATTTCTCTATGTGCATGGAACATTTGAATGATAGTCAAACTGATGCTCAAGCTATGGAAAAATACTATGAACTATTATTCAGAGGTAATAGACTTGGATATTTTACAGACTCAGATATTAAGAACAAATTTAATATAAGAGATAACAAAATGGCACATTTTTATTGCCTCCCGAAGGTGCATAAAGATTTGAATAAACCACCGGGAAGGCCTATAGTGGCTGGTTGTGATTATTTCACACAAGCCTTAGGTGTTTTTTTACATCATTATTTGAGTCCTGTAGTATTTAAACTTCCTTCTTATATTAGAGATGTATTTGATTTCATACACAAAATAAGTGACATAGAATGGAATAGTGATATGTATTTTTTCACAATTGATGTTAAGAGCTTCTATACTAGTATAAGTCACACCTTTGGTTTAGAAGCAGTTCGATTTTTTCTTGGAACTTCTTCAGTTACAGAATACATTGTAGACCTTATCCATTTCTGTCTTAGTAATAATTTTTTTGAGTTTAATAATACTCTGTTTAGACAGAAACAGGGTACAGCAATGGGGGCTGCCTTCGTCCCCATGTATGCTAATGTCAGTATGGGACTTTTTGAATTAGAATACATTTATAAAAGTTCATTTTTTTTTTGCCAGTATGTTATTAAATATTTTCGGTACATTGATGATTTGATTTTTATTGTACAGGGTGGGGATGACTTGGTTGAACAATTTGTTCAATCTTTAAACTTTAACAGATTTCATTTACAATTTGATGGATTAATAGTAGGAAAATGTATTCCTTTTCTGGATGCAGAATTAAGTATAATAGATGGGACTACTTTACATACTACAGTGCACAGAAAGTTTGATCAGGGCACACACTTTGTACATAGGGATAGTTGTCATCCCATACATACTTTAGAAGCACTACCTTATGGTGAGATGCTGAGGGTACCTAGATTATGTAATAGCATTAGAGATTTACGAAGAGAATTACAAATAACTGTGGATATGTTTGAGAATAGGGGCTATGATAGGAATTTAATAGACAGAGGCTGGAAGAGGTTATTTTCTGGCTCCACTGTAAATAATACACAATGCAATTCATATAGTGTGGCTCCATATAAAATGGCTCCAAAAGAATCTTCAGTATCTCTTTATTTTGTTTCTACATTTGGGTGTTTTAGTTTTGAAATTTCTCAAGTAGTTAAATATTTTTGGAACTATCTGAGTTCCTTGAAAAATGTTTCTTCTTGGTTAAATGCTAAATTAGGCATTTCTTACAGAAGGGGTAGAAATATACACAATGTTATTGTTAAAGGAAAGTTTAGTCCCCCAGATGTTAGAATAAATTTAAATACACTCACATCAGGCACTTCTTGTTGCAAAAAATGCAAGGTTTGTAAATATGTAATAAATAAATTTGATTACATTAATAATATTCCATTTGATACATGGTGCACTTTTACGTGTAACACAGACGGAGTTATATATGCACTTAAATGCCCGTGCAATCTGTTTTATATTGGAGAAACTAAAAGGGCTTTTAAGGTCAGAATGTTAGAGCATTTAAGAGATATAAATGATAAGAAACAAGAAAGTTCTATAGCTGCCCATTTTGAATGTTTTTACAATAGTAATAGTGAAGGTTTACAGGGCACTGTTTTAGAGAAAATTAAAGTGTCAGTATTTGATAAATTATTTTAAAAAAACAGCTTTTGACTAAAGAGTCTTTATATATTCTTAAATGTAATACTTTGTATCCATATGGTCTTAATGAAGGGCTTAATTGGAAATATTTGATTTAATTGTGTAATTAACTAATTGTTTGATTGAACACACTATATGAGGCAAGTTTTTTTTATGTCATTTTACTCCTTGAAGGCTTGTGCGGAGAGCCGAGACGTTAATAAAACATTGGTGAAATCACTGGCTGGTTGTCTTCGTTTACAGTTTGGTTTGTGGTTTTTACTTTCATTCTTATTTCATGGCCAGTGATCCACAATATAATTTGCCTCATGTGTTCCGATAAACCATAGGAAATGGTTCTCAGATGTCCTTGGACAATATCTTGAACAACTCTATGGAGAGGAATACATCCTCTCAAGCAGTAAATACAAATGCGCCTAATATACCTAATCCTTGTATTCCTTGGGAAAGATTGGAACAAGAGAGGAACCAGTGTTGTTACAATCCTTTTGAGAATGTAGGAAGGAGGCTGCCTTTGTCTCTACCACAAGAAAGTAAGTCCTTATTTGAACAATTGGATAAACTCATGTGGAAAGAAACGGCTACCTTCTTTAATTTAATGGGGCTGCAAAAATATCTGGACTTAGACATTACACCCAAAGGGCTCAGAGTATATAAAGATCCCTTTGACTTACAGAATGTAAATGATATGCAGTTCCATAAATGTTGGGTATCAGCAGCACATAAGTGCACCCTTGAATGGGTAAACATACTAATAGATTGTGATAGGGTTAAGCAAAAAGAACTTAAAGAACAAATTTAACAGATCTGCAATACCCTTTCATCAGGTACACATTCATCTGCACTTGATACGTATCTAAATGACATTAATTCTAAACTTAAGAACTATGAGGGGGAACTGGTGGACAGAAAGAAGCGAAAGCTGTTACGAGACTTACGTGATTATGAAAACGGGAAGGTGTTTATTTCCAAGGCCAATAGGAAGAAGTCTCGCCATCATGTGAGATTTCAAAAGCTGGAAAACGGTTCCTGGGCTCATGATTCCTCCTTCTCTGCTTCAGATGCATTTTATACATCCTGTGATGATGAATATGAAAATGCAGAAGATTTTCCTGCATTGCCCATAGCACAACAACCAGAACAACATCTCCAGACCTTTTGGATCGCTTTTGGAGCATTTAAGTGCAATCTTGGAGTTTATATATTTATGTAGCAGTGGGGCACAGGGGGGCATGCCCTCTCTGTTTACACTTGGTGGAAAGTGCTCTGATTTATGTTGTTTAAACTCAGTATATGTATGATTTGTGTTTTCAGTGTTTTGAGTTTCACTGTTTTGAGTTTTCAGTGTTTTGAAGTTTCAGTGTTTTAGTTTTCTATATTATGAAGTTTTCTCATGTTTAGTGTTTGGAGTTTTCAGTGTTATGAAGTGAATCCATATATATATATATATATATATATATATATATATATATATATATATATATATATATGTATTTTTTTTTGGAGAAACTGAAACAAATATGACTATCATCACAGAGCGCTAGACCAACCACTATGATTTGGCTCACAATACCTCCATAGGTGGCAGCAGTGGTACATTACAGGCTGCACAGATAACCTGTCAGTATTGCTTACGGAACTGCTGTCCTCCATACTCCACTCGTGTTAGGTAGCTCTGCCCTGGCTACTGGTGCAATAATATCCTCCGGGAGCAATACTAGTGGAGGTGGCACTTTTGTTCGCAGCTGCTCCGCATCACAAGCTGACAGGGCTGTTGGAAGACATAATGGAGAGGAGCCACAGAGTCTAAATCTGCAGAGTTGAAAAAGTTCTGCATTAAATTGCAAAATCAATGCCACATTCAACACTGACCCAGGAAATTACACTTCTGAGGGTAAGGACTAGAGTCTCACTGTACTCAGGCTGGATGCAGGTGCACCCCTGATATCTTCTACCTATCCCCAGTCATGGTATCCCCCAACCTTTTGTGTCCATCTCCATCTCTGTCTGTCTTGTATATCCTGTATGTTTGCAGCTGTACCTAACCTAACCTACTTACCTGATCCTCTTATTCCTAAACATCTTTCCCAGCAGTCATCTCTCTAAAAAATGGGCACCTGTCTCACAAAAAAAAAAATATGTCTTATACATAGATCTCTGCTTTGCATAGGTGTCTTCTTGACACACTTGATTTGATTCAACTGACTATACAACATTATTGTGTTATAGTCATCCATCCCATATATGGTGATTCTCCCAATTCATCAAATTCAGACTACAATTCTAAATTCATTTTATGAAGAAGTGGATAACTATGGTGCTCTCCCACTTTGGTTGATTCCAGTAAAAGCAGCTTGTATAGCCAAAGAAAAAAAAATATTGTCCAAAAGTAGGAAAAGTTATGTCCAACTGACAAAAAACTCCATCATCAGTCTCAACAAGCAACTCAGGGTGCTACTCAAGTCCATCAAAGCCAGCATGGAGGCAAAAGTACCCTCCCAAGCTAAGAATAACCATAAGACATTTTTCAGTTATGTATACAACCTTAAGGGGAACACCCAACAGTGTGCTGAACTAATAGTAAATTGAACTACCTAAACTGAACTGGAGGCTATAGCTCCAGTTTTACCTCACATATCAAGCCCTGTTACCCCTCTGCAGGAAACACCCTTTACCAATTCTCCCCCGGTATCACTAAAGAACAGGTCCTCATTGCACGCTCTAAAGCTAAAACACTTCATCAGCGGGTTCTGATAATATCCCAGGATGCCTCATAAAAAGCTCAAAACATGACTTGTCAGTCCCATTAGAATCTCTGTTCAACCATAGCCTCCAGATAGGGTTTGTCCTTAGGGAATGGAGGACTAGAGTGGTCACCCTCTACACAAAGGGGGACCATCAACATCCCCAGGGAAATACAGACCCATAAGTTAACTAGTTTTATATGCAAGGCCATGAAAAGAATTATCATGGACTTGATAACCAAATACACAGGAAATATTTAAACAATGGACCCATCTTAGTTCGGTTTTGTCAGGGGCAGGTCATGCCTACTAAACCTTGTGGACTTCTTTGAGAAGGTCACTACAGCCATGAATGAAGACAAAATTGTGCATAATACCAACCTCGACCTGACAAAGGCATTTGACACAATACCTCACTAGGGTATTACAGACAAAGTCACAAATTTAAGCATAAATCCCTATGGCACCAAATGGATATCCAAATGGGTTTTAGATAGGAAACATAAAGTTAAAATGGGAGAATCCACCTCCACTAAGAGGCCTGTTACAAATGGTGTCTCATAGGGCTTGGCACTGGTACCATTCCTGTTTGGAATATACTTTTCTGAAGTCAAGGTAAGTGTAGAGGGCTTTTGGCTGACCAGATCTTCTGATGACTGCAAGCTGGATGCATACACTGAATCCCTGAAAGATGTAGATATCCTCCAGGAGGGTCTTATACAGGCAAATAACTGGTGCCAGATCTATGACCCAAAATGTAAACAATGCATAATGATACTTTTTTTGGAAGCCTACCACCCCTGCAAATTACAACAATGATAACTCTACCCTAAGAGTAGACCCAGTGGTAAGAGACTTGAGAATTTAGGTTGACAGTAACCTGAAATTTGATCACCATGTGTCCGTGGTGGTGAGGAAATCCTTTGACATGGAGTAACTTATAAGTAATAGCATGGCATCCAGATCTAAGGAAATAATAGTCTCACTATACTCAGCTTTAATTAGACCAATAATGAAGTACAATGCATCCTACAGCATGTACCTGGCAAGCATTTGCAACAGCTGTAGTGAACGCAGAGGCTTCTAACTAAAAGAATACAGGACTGGCATAATGGTTATGGGATGAGGTTGGCATAATGGTTAAGGTGGTTACCTTACAGAATAAGGTACAGAGTTTGATTCTCACACGGGGTAACTGGCTAGGTTTAAGATGACCCACAAGGGAAGTTAGCCTAGTACCAGTCTATGAACCTATGAATGAATGTGGACCACCTCAAAGCCCTGTCCTTGTACTCAGTATCCTACAGACTATTGAGGGATAATTTATGCTTAACCTACAAGGCATTCACCTATCCAACCCTAATAAATCTGCTTCACATTCACAAGAAAAATAACATTAGAATTACCTGATCTCCTCATCTGCAGCAAAGACAAAACATATTGGAGGGGCAAATATGTGTCTCAGAGATTCCTCCTTATGTGAAGCAGACTCTTTAGTCATGGAAAGCAGAGCTCTTTCCAAAGCCTATTCAATAGCAGTTTAGACCAACAGTTGAGAAATCACAAATTCACCTCTGGTTTGTCACCTGTGTCTATTATGGACAGGGGTAGCTTGTAGATGCCCTAAGCCACAGGCATATATCAAAGTCATTCTAGTCCATAGCCATTGATAATTGGGTATACTGGGGCATGAATAGCTAGGCTTAAAAGGGCTCTAGAGCCATTATCTTAGTAACCTCATTTGATACTATGATTCTAAGTATTTAACCTCTTGTCCGGTTCTTTCTCTATAACAAGTGGCAGGTTGTCTTTTTTAACACTATCAACATTCTTCTGTTCTGTGAACTGTAGTTGTCATCATTTCAGATATCATAATTCTCTATCAAGTACAAGACCTAGTGGCCTTCAAGAAGTATGATTGCCATTTTCCTGTGTAGAAATGTATGTGTGCACATATTTGTCATGGTCTTTATTTTAAACATGTGAGGGTTGAAAACCCATTGGATTTTTATTTCTTTTATTTATATAGATCTTAAGCCTGACTGCATTCATGCAGGTTAGCCCTCCCATTGTTTCTTTCCAAAGAGAAAACACCGAAGATAAGGTGATCTTTCTGCCCTGGAAAACAAGTTTGTACCTCAAGAGACAGTACAGCAATAAAAAACAGAGCAGCTTCTGTCAATGGAGTACAGGTTGTCAAGCTGCTCCACACTCTTACTAACATATCTCTTTGCATTTTCTCTAGCTGAGTGACATGTGTTGTTAGAAAATTATTGAGGGGTAGAGTTCTTTATGACTAGCTGGATAAGTGAAGCACATGGGGACAGTGACCTCACTGTAGCAGCATACAAAGGATTTAGTATCGTGAGATAGACTATATTCCTTTTTTTACTACCATGACACCTTCTGGAACAAAAATAAACCCTTGTCTATAACTGTATAAAGGTCCCCGATTGCAGTCTACTTGTTTGTACTAGTGCTGTAAGGTTCATAAATCACTTATTTCTCAAAAGAAGCCAGAATTCATTATTTTTATGTAGTGCCAAACCATAGTCTTTGATAAGAGCAGTTCTGATAATGGAGAAATTTTACATGAATGGGATATTTATCTTAATGGGTGTAGTTAATTTTTTGTATAACTTTGGTTACTAATGGAACTGTTTTGTTGATGGCATAGTTCAGTAGCAAGTAAGCAGTCCCACTATGGTAGAAAACATATATTTACAGAAGATATTCATGTGACTTTTCCACTGGATTCTTTGGATACTGACATTGAAAAAATGCATTCCAGTGCGCTTTATTTGTGTATCTGAATTTGTTTACTTGGGTAGAGCCCTAATCCATTCTGACCAATTTCAGTCTCAGTCTAAGTTCAAAAACTGACCAGACCTACAGAATAAACAAGAATACAATAACACATAACTGACAATAAAACAGTAGAGTGGTAGAGTAATGCTTTGGATACATAGCAAATCCAAAGCCTTAACTTACAACATGCAGAAATAATAATAATCAATTAGAGATGTGAAAATGAGCAAAGAATCTTAGTTGTTGAGTTAGATGAAGAAGATTTAAATTAGACTTAAGTGATGTAACCTGAAGGCTAAAAGGTATAATCTGCTTGATTAATTAAATGTGATTTTAATAATGATAAAGGTGCTAAAACTAGAAAACCGCAAATAGTGCAAATGAAAAGTGAAACAGCGAAGATAAAACGCTATTCAAAATAAATAACTGGTAAGCACTTTCATTCCACAGTGAACCTCATCAGACCAAGTAATAAAATTAAATCAACCATTTATATCACCCCCACATGTCACATGACCACCACACACTAACGCATTGATCCTTTCCTTTTCAAAACCACCTTGAAATTCTCTCTATCATTAATACCTGGACTTGCACAAGGATTCAATTTAATCTGCCAACAGTATTCCTTCCAATCCAATTCATCTTCAGCATCCCATCTAATATTAAATCCTAATATTTGATCTAAAATAGAAAACTTGAAAACAATAGTCCCTGCTTGCTCATCATTGCAATAACTAACATGCTTGGCTAAAGCATTTGTTAGTTCTTCTTTCTCTATGGCTCTGACATGCTCATATATCGTAGAATGCAGTTCTCTCAAAGTTCTCCCTACATAAAAAGCAGAACAGAGTTGGCATAATACAATATACACTACAAATGATTGAAAGAATTTTAGGGTGGTTTTGAAAAGGAAAGGGTAAATGCACTAGTGTGTGGTGGTCATGTGATATGCTGGGGTAATATAAATAGTTGATTTAATTTTATTACTTGGTCTGATGAAGTTCATTGTTGAATGAAAGCTCTTACCAGTTATTTATTTAAATTAAAGTGTTTTACCTTTGGTATTTCGTTTTTCATTTAAATGTAATTTTAGTAGAGAATGGAACTTGGAGTAAGAGGATGAATTTTTAATTTCAGGGGAGGTGGCTTCCAAAGTTTGGGCCCAAAAACTGAGAATGTATGGTCAGAGATATTTAGCTTGGATTGTGGGATTTGTGTTTTATGGCTGAGTGCTTTACATTTCTTATCTTGTATGTGGGGTATTTATTATTAGTTTTGATGTTAAAGAGAGGGAGAGTATTTTCATGTAGTAGTTTGAACAATTGTTATCCTAGGAGTAGGTCTGCTCTTTGGTTAATCTGGGAGACATACATTTTGCCTTTTTTAGTGTTATACAATCATAGGTTCATAGGTTGGTACAAGGCTATCGGCGCTAGGGCCTATACAAGCCTAGCCATAACAATTCCCTTGCTATCATGTTCATTACATGTGGAGTGTGTAATAAATCTATATAGTTTGTTTTCTAGTGTTTGAATAGTGGTGGAGTTTTTTGAAGAGGCTGCTAATATAAGAGGGAAGCTAAATTTGAGTTAAGGGAATAGGATTTCTTTCCCTATTTTAGATTTTGTGGCACGTGAAAGAAAATTGGATTTATGTGGCCAGAATTATATGGTATTATTTGCTATGTATATTTTCAATATGCAAGTAGAAGTTGAGTGATGGGTCTAACCAGAGACCAAGACACTTGAAGGAGGATACTTGCTCAGTAGAATGGTTACTATAATCATAGATTGTTAAAGTTTTCTTGGATCTGCTAAGTTTTGTTTAGTACAAAAAAGATTTACTTTTGAATGTATTTAGTTTGCATTTTTAGTACTAATCCACTCAGTGAGACAACTGAAGTCAGATTGTAGACATTGCTGTAAGGTAGTTAGGGGGTGCTTGGAGTGGTAGAGGACCATACCATCTGTGTATATGAGGAGAGGAAGGTAAAGAAGATCTAATGGAAAATTTACTGATGTATGCAACGAACAGATGTGGGGGAATAGATCCCTAAAATACAGCTTTGAGTTGTGGTGAGGAGAGAGAATTACAAGAGGTATAGTTCCCTTAGAAATAGTGGTTATTCAGATAACTTTGGAGCCAAGGGAATGGCATCATAGCTAAGGCCTAGTTCCTAAAAATGGAATATAAGAGAGGAGCAAGTAAGTCAAAGGCACTGGTGATGTCTATAAATGATGTTACCAGATAACATGACTTTGTCCATTGATATGAGAATTTCATTAGTTGGAAACCAGATGACTGCAGACTTGTGAGAGAAGGTGGTATTCTGAGTTGAAAAAAAAATATTTTCCCCAAAATTTTGTGAAGGGTTGCGAGGATGGAAATGAATAATAGTGTGATAGTAGCATAGGTTTTTTGTTTTGACAGTGGATTTACCGTGACAGATTTCCATATATTAGGCATTGTGATGGTATTAAGGCAAAGACTAAAGATGCCGTTTAGGGTTTATTACAATAAAGTCATAACAGTGGTATATGAACCATGGATGTTGGTTGTCTATACCTGAGGGAAACTTCCAACCATATTTGTTTCAGTAAAGGGCTGATGTCTTTGGATGAGATCTGCCAAAAATAAAAGAGAAGATATATGGGTGGGATGAGGGAGCATTTGTCATTGTGTTTGCAATAAATATGAGGTGATCACTAAAGTTTCTGTGGAAATCATCTGCAGACCAGCTGAAGAAAGAACTTGTAGAAGTGCAAGGCAGGTTATGTCATGTGAGGTTATCGATTGATTTCTTTCAAAATTTCTTAGGGCTATATTAAAGAGACAGTTTGTGGTATATCGTGGAGTTAACTTTGTGTCTACTAATGGCCTTTTTTGTGAGGCTCCTTATACTGTTATAGTGCTGCCTGTTTTCTGGAGTGGGATTAGATTTCCAGAGTGCCATGATTCATCCAGGAGTTTGAGGAGGGATTTTAACTCATGGGTTAGCCACTTTTCAGTCTGTAATTAAAAAGTCTATAGATTAAGGGAAAGTGTTTGCTTTCTAGACTGGAGCGATTGTGTTTGATGAATTCATCTGCTTTATCAGAATCTGTTGTGTCTAGCATAGAGTCCAGTCACAGGAAAGGATAGACAACGATAGTTTTGCGGTATTGGCAGAGGAGTGCAGTGTATTTAACTGTGCATTTGTTAGATCAAAGAGTTTGCTATGAGGGTTGTTTTTTTAATTTCTGGTTCATTTCCGGATGACAGCTGCATTGCATGTGGGATTGCTATACAGTGGGGAGTAGGACTTTGCTCTTTTCTCACTGTCTTGTGATTTTGGAGTTGGTATATATAATTAGCAGAATGTGTGGGGGTATGTTGGTGCAGGGGGGCTTACTCCCATAATAAATGTTTTTTTCTGTTTAATTTTTGCATGTACTGTGGTTCATGCATGAAGCATACATACTGGTATGTTGATGAATTTAGTTTTGAGTGTTTGTGGTTGATGTAGTACATGCCATTATAGTTGGATATGTGCAGCACTGTGTAAGGTAATTTCTGCTAGAAGCCAATTTGGTCAATATTAATTATGTGTAGGTGGTGTAGTTTCATTTTTAATTTAGATTTGTATAGCAGTAGGATACCACCTCCTTTCATGCTGCTGGGGCTGCAGTCAAGAAAATGGATGTATCTAGGTAAAAAGTAGTTAAGGAAGGGGTTATCTGATCTCAGCCAAATTTCAGCAACTGCTATGAAGTCTAGGTTGTGAGGAGGCATTGTACTATTAATCTGATCCATTTTGTTTACAATGCTTTGAGAACTGAGACAGTAACCGGAGAGAAGCTGTGGATCAGGGGTGTACTCTATATTACTTCGTGTGAGTAGAAATAGAGAGATTGGGAATAACTTGTGTAAGGATTTGGGATGTTTGATTTGGTGTCTGATGGTTAGGAAGTGTGAGTGGCTGATATCTGAATTCAGTGATGTGTAACTGCTTGTGTTTGGTGAAATGAAGAGAATTTAGTTGGAGATGTATAGAGTGCCTAGGAATGCTAAAGGTGAAGAGTTTGTAGGCTAGAGTGAAGCCTGGAAAGGTAGGAAGCTGGCTTCCATCAGTAGATAGTAATGGCATATGCTGGTATGAGAGATTACTGGTATGAACAGTGAAACTAAAGAGGAAGAAGAGGGTGAAAAAAGGTGATTGATAAATAGGGATTAGCCTAATGAGATTTTATGGAGCAGTAAGGGAAAAAGGAGTAATATGTAAAGGAGTGACAAACCATCAGTGAATTGTTACACATTTATGAGTTTGATGTGTATGGGTAATATGTGGGAGGTAAAATAGCATTTGAAAGAGGTTATGAAAGGATGTCTGTTAACTGGCCAAAGTATGAAAGAATGGGAGCATGTTGAAAATGGAGGAGAAATTATTGGGAAAAGAGATTGAGAAAAAGTAAAAAAATGAAATGAGTATATTTTAGTTTCTGCATGTGAAAGAAAAAGATGGCCTGGAGAAATTATATACACTTGCCCAGCATTCCAGTTTGTAAGAATCTACTGACTTGCAGAGGCAGCTTTACTAACTTGTCTGGTATAGGACCAGCAGATGGTCAATAGGCACACTAAATATGATGCCTGTCTGTATCTTTTTCTAAACCCTACTCAGCTGCATTGTATCTGTGATGGAGACAGTTAACGTGGATTTCAACTGCTGTGCACCAGTTCCTACTAGCAAGCCAGTGTAATAGAAAATATACCAATAAACATATAAAAGTGGTTAAAAATGCCCAAAAGTTACTAATAACCTCTAGAAAGGCACCAGCTGGTCCACTGAAAAGAAGTTTAATCCAAAATGCACACGAACACAGTGATTTAAAAGCACAAAGCACATCAAGCATATAAAAGTTGTAAAAACAGTTCCTCTTAAGTTTTTCATAGGTTTATAGATTAGTACTAGGCTAACTGCCCTTGTGAGCCATTTTAAGCCTAGCCAATTATCCCTTGTGAGACTCAAACCCTGTACCTTGTGTTTGTAAGGCAAACACCTTAACCATTAGGCCACCCTCCCAATCTTTTGTCTTACAAACTTCATCAGATAGGCATTTTCTGTCCCAAAAGCCATGTTAAATACATTTTCAAATGGAAATTAACCAATAAGAAGCACTGATTAATTAAGCAATTAACAATGAAGGTTCAATTTAAATGAATTAAAATACAGAATGTGTGAGATGAATTAAATAAAACCTGTAACATGAAATCAGTCTTAAAGCTTTTGTAATGTAAAATGCAACAAGTAGGGTATATTGTGTGAATTGTTCACATAAAATACTCATGTTATAAAACAATAAATATTTTATAAAAAACATAAAACCATGTAAAAAATGATAAAATAAGGTGGCATGAAATAGCACCATCTAGAGGAAAAAGCAAGAATGATTACATAAATAAATAAACTGACTATATAAAATATATAAATATTATATAAATATTGTTCTATAATTAATTTAATGTAATAATTGTCGTTATACTGTTGTGGTTTATAATTTAGCAGACCTGAGTTTCAGAATTGGCTTTAAAGACCCCATGTCATTTAACCCTGGATGGTTACTGGCATCCAACACCAATTGCCAGTATAACTTCCTGTATTCAAGCCGGGTCTCCCAGGTTCCTCCCCTGTGGTCAGTGGGTACAACTTCTATCACAAAGAATTTAAACTCAGCATTTGCACATACTTGTGAGTGTTTGAACAGGGCATTGTTATCATTTTTCTTTGTTATATCTTACCCATCCTGGTATATTCTTTGTTTTAACTTTCTCTCTGTCTTACCCACATAAAAAGAATCACATAACCCACACAGGGCAATATAAACAACACCTGTGGTACTGCAATTTGCAAACCCTTTAGTCACAATATCTTTGTTTCTACATTTTAAAAACAGGACCTCTCCATTCCAGATCTTACAACATTGAGGGTATTTTCCAAACTTGTGTTTTCCTTTCTTGCTACTCAAACATGTGCCATAGTTTGATTGTGTGAACCTCCTTCTAGTATATTTTTGATGTATCAGCCTTTTTTCTATACATATTTAAGTGGTTTCTCAAATATGCAGTTTAAATCTGATAAGCTGGCAAACCTGCTCCATTCATTATTTATTACCCTTTTCACTAAATTAGTTTCACCAGTATAAGTAATGACTAGGGCAGATGGAAATTTATCCCAGTCATCATCACCATCACTTTCATTCACCATTTATAAAAGGTTTTACTTTTATACCCAGGGTCAAACCAACATTGTGAATCTGTTACTTGATTTTAAAGTATTTATTAGACAGAACAATTTGGAATTATTTTTCAATGGACAGGAGAGAAGAAACACATACAACCCTTTAACTAAGAGAAGTACTTTTACCCCACCTCTACATCCCCAACTCAAAAACTTTGAATCATTGGTGAAAAAGGAGTTAAGGGAACAGCGTATGTACAATAGAGTGACCCCTAAAATTTTTCAGGAATCTAAAGAAAACAAAAATCTTACAATTATGAAACCGGACAAAGGTGGGGGGTAATGGATCACATTGTTTATGAAGGTAAAATGCTGGACATACCCTAGAGTGTCTTTGAATGAAGTCAACATTGCGTGCAAGAAAATACAAATGTGCTGAAATGATTTACTGCTTGAGGGGCTCATAGACATGGAGACATAAATTTTTAAAGGTTGACAAACCCAAAATTCCCTCTTAATTGTTTAAGTGATCAATACTTCTTATTGGTTAATTTCCATTTGAAAATGTATTTAACATGGCTTTTGGGACAGTACATGCCCATCTGATGAAAGTTATAAGACGAAAATGGAAAGGAAACTGTTTTTATAATGTTTATGTGCTTGATGTGCTTTGGGCTTTTAAACCACTTTGTTCATGTGCATTTTGGATTGAACTTCTGTTGAGTGGACCAGCTGTTTTTCAGTGACTTTCTACAGGTTAGTAATAGAAAAAATGTTAGACAATGATACTGGTTATAAAATGCTAAAAAATTAGAACCTTTGTGAAAGTAATTTAGATGGGTTTTCTGAAAAGAGATATATTTTCTGCCCCAGTAATGACTGAAACCTTCAATTATATTGCCTGAGCCATGCTATGAGACTTACAAAGTTCCAGGTTTTTAATGTTTTAATTTATTAATTTATTAACAGTATGACTGGATCAATTTATTATAAGCCCTTTTCATTTATGACCCAGTCACTGAAATAAGAGCTAATGCAATACATATGTTGATAGATGAGATTAGCAAAGTGAACCCCCATGACTTTTAGTAAGAAGGCAAAAACTAGAATATCAAATAAAAGCTCTCCTAGACATTGTGAAAATATGCATACTCTACAATAATGAGAAGTGTAGAGTACAATTGAACTACAGACTGAGGCGATGGCAGGTTGAATCTTAAATGCAGAAGCCAATTACTCCCTATGTCTTTACTTTTTTGGGACTTGTTCCCTTTGCCTTTACTTTTTTTGTGACCACTTACTCCCTGCGCCTTTATTTTTCTGGGAAAACTTGCTCTGTTTGCATTTACTTTTTTGGGTCCACATACTCCCTATCCCTTTACTTTTTTGGGAACCCTTACTCCCTATGCTTCTATTTTTTGGGACTACTTGCTACCTATGCCTTCATTTTTTTAGGACCACATGCTCTATATGCCTTTACTATTTTGGGACCACTTACTTCCTATGCTTTTACTTTTTGGACCACCTCTTCCCTATGCCTTTACTTTTTTGGGACCACTTGCTCCATTTATCTTTATTTTTTTGGGACCACTTACTCCCTATGCCTTTACCTTTTAAAACTTCTTGTTCCACATGCCTTTGCTTTATTGGTACCATTTACTCTCTATGACTTTACTTTTTTTGGGACCACATGTTCCCCATGCCTTTACTTTTTTTGAGACCACTTGCTCCCTTTGCCTTCACTTTTTTTGGCATCAGTTACTCCCTATGCCTTTACTTTTTAAATACTTACTCCCTATGCCTTTACTATTTTGAGACCTTTTACTCTCTGTGCCGTTACCTTTTTGGCACCACTTACACTCTGTGCCTTTACTATTTTGGATGGGTGTTGCTGCTGTCAGTAAAATTGATAGGCACCTTAAGGACTCATCTCTAATTATATTCAAAATAAATGTATTCAGGTTTCAGCCAGTAGAATGTCATTACTGCTTGCTATATAAATTATTAACTCTATTTTCTTTAATTCTTTTTAGTTTTTTTGTTAGTTTCTCTAAAGTTTCTAGATGCTGTTTTGAGTTGCTGAAATGTTCAGTTTCTCACGTATTTTATCAGGGCAAATGTGATAAGTAATTTAACACTCTTCTTCTGCACCTGCTACAGCATGACCACGAGTGATCCTGTTATTGGAAGTGTGATGCTACTCAATACATAATGTTAAAGAGAATTCTCGGTATGGTAAACACAATTCAGGTCGCATTATGCATTTCTTTGTAGCTAAACATGATGCTGGTTGATTAATTATAAGCACCTTGAAAAATGCAGCTACATTCCATTAAAGTATGTCATTTATAAATCCAGGATAAATTACATTACTATCTTTCAAAATATTAGAGAAAAGGTTGTCACAGAATTGTCACTTTAAATTCTGTCATGAAACTGTCTCTAATTACGCATGACAAAAACATCAGTCCTCAAATGTAGATTTCTCATTAATCCATTTAAAAAAAAAGAAACTTGGGTACAGCTGTCACTGCTTAAAGTAAATAAGATGAAATCTGGTTACTCGCATTCCAATTTTAAGTCATGAAAGTTCACTGTTGACATAACCAGCACTATTTACATGTCTAAAGGTACTTTCACAGATAGTTAGTTTTAATGTCATGTCAGTTTTTGTTATACTGAGTGCTAAAGCTTTTCTGACCAATAACAAATTCTGTGAATTGGCTGTCAAGACTGATTTTTTTCTTGTCCAGTGAAAGCTCTAAATACATTTTATTTCACCATCATCCAGCTTAGAATGAATTGATTCATAGGAGATGAGTATGTTTTGAATACTGACTGGCAACTTCATTTTCAATAATGGCACAAAGTTATTTTTTGCAACCGTTTCATATAATGTTTTCTATGTAATTTTTTTTATAATAGAGTACGTTTGAAATTTAAAACATGTAATAATAACAAATGAAATGTTACTCATGATGGGTTTTGTATGACAAGTTATATAAAAACTAACAACACGTAGCCCTAGTGTTCATATGAAAACAGATGTCCTATTGAATGACAAATCACCAATCCACATACAGAGAGGCAAAGTTGTCATTGCAACCACTTCTGAAGAACAGAATTGAAATGCTGTTCACTGATTGCAGTAAAATATCATTGTCCCTGCAAAATGGTCCACTTAGATGATGATTGAGTGAATGGGGAAACTCACTTCAGAAGCAAAGCAAATAAAATATAATTTTTGCCCATTGGATGGCAAAATGTGTGACCATCCTCAGCAGAACAACATTCTCCTTCAAAATGATTAAAAATGTCTCTGAAACATAAATAAACAGAGACATCTGCATTCAAGCCATGATACAAATGGCACAAACTGGAGTGCACCTGTGTATTATACAAGCATAATCACATTAATTAATGTGCGAAAGTACAATATGCTGAACAGACATCTCTGTTGAAAAATTTGAAAGCTACAAATAATCAGTGTCCACATAAAATGGATTTGTTTAAAAAGGGACGAAAATGACCACTGGACTATCAGTGAAACCAAGTTTACTCATTTCCTGTGAAATTTACCCAGAATACTTGTGTGGGTAAATGTTGCTTTATCCCAGTTAGATGCTGATTATCAAGATAACTTTTCCTAGTTTCTGTTCAGTAATGTAGCAAAAGGTTCAATATCACAAAAATTGGAAGTTTTCCATTAACTGTTTTTTAAACCCTTTCCCCTCCTTCTCTGACTGCTGACCATATGGCTCTGTGACTATGAATACGCCTGTTCATATCCTGTCACCAGGGTGACAGCAATTAGCAATGGACCATCATGCAAACATATATGAGGAATTTTGTAGTTTTCAGTGCATACAGCTGTCTCTGACAGAGGGTGTATACACACACAGAGACACGAAGGCCTGCTACACCGTCCACTATGTACATGCATGATACTGCATATGTATGATGAAGACTAACAGATGGACGGAGCTTGCTGAAGAAAAGCACATGTTCACTGTCAGTATGCTGCATGGCATGCTCCTCTCTACATCTCTTCTGGTATCATTGTGGGCTGGATCATCCTTCTAAGATGTGTGAGCCAGCATCAGCTATTTACGCTAACCCTCTTGCAGCACTCATTCAAAATTGCAGACAGTAGCTAACCTCAGGTCATCTAGACATTATTCAGGACTGTATGCCTCTGTACCAAAGAGTTGGCTTAAGTCTTACATCTATGATAATAATAATAATGTCATCCCTTTGCACAAAGGTGGAACATCCACAGATCTGGAAATTATAGACCCATCAGCCTAAGTAGCCTGATCTGCAAGGCCATGGAACAGATTATCGTGGACCTCATTAACAAGGACATAGGCAACCTCCAAACACTCGATCACACACAGTTTGGCGTAATCAAGGGGAAGTCATGTCTGCTAAATTTGGTCGACTTCTTTGAGACAGTCACCAAAGCCATTGATGAGGGGAAGATGATGCACACTGCCTACCTTGACCTGGCCAAAGCCTTCAACACTATTTCCCACTCGGGCATAATAGATAAACTTTATCAACTGGGCATCAGTCTGTATGTTACCAGATGGTAGCAAACTGGCTCACTGATAGAACCCACCTAGTCAAAATAGGGAAAGACACCTCAAGCAGTAGACCCATAACAAGAGGCATACCCAGGGTTCAGTCTTGGGGCCTCTGTTATTTGGGATATACTTTTCTGAGGTGCAGGCCAAAACCAGTGGGCTATGGCTGACCAAGTTTGCAGATGACTGCAAGCTGGGTGCTGTCATCAGTTCCCCTAGTAATGTGGACATCCTCCAAGAGGATCTTACCCAAACAAATGACTGGTACCAGAAACATGGCCTCAAGTTGAATACAAAAAAAATGCATCATCATCCCCATTGAAGAGAGTGGCATCTCCACAAATTATCACATAAATAACAATGTCCTAAGCACACAATCAGTTGTGAGGGATTTGGGCACCCAGGTTGATAGCAACTTGACTTTTGACCACCATGTTGCTTCCATTATACGGGAAGCCTTCTAGATGGCCCACCTCATAAGTAAGGATACCTCGTCCAGGGACAAGGAGGTCATAACATCCCTGTATTCTTCCCTTATAAGGCCCATTATTGAGTACAACACCCCTTTCGGGATGTACCTTACAAAGCACGTGCAGCAGCTGGAGAGACCACAGAGGTTTCTCACCAGGTGAATCCAGGGCCTCAAATAGCTACCATACACAGATAGGCTAAATACCCTATCAATCTACTCAGTTTCATACAGAGTCCTCAGAGTTGACCTCTGTCTGGAATACAAGCAATCTTAGACCCCACCTTGATGGGACTGCTGCATATACACAAGTCAAGCTCCACTCCAGTAACCCACACGGATGGCCTCAAACTGGTCTGTGACACCAACAGGACTTGTTGGCAGGACAGATTTGTGTCCCAGAGACTCCCCCATCTGTGGAATAGACTCCCTCCCCAAGTCAAGAGTAGTACCTCCTTACCCCTTTTTAAGTGCAACCTGGATAACTGGATGGGAAAAAGAAAATATACTTTTATAATTTCTCCAAGTCTTTTGGGTTTCTAATACCGTGATAGGAAGGGACCCCATTCCTAAGTCAAAGTTCGATTAAAGTTCATGAAATTAGTATTGTTTCACTCTTTGATGTCATTCAAAAGTGCTCTTCGCAGCAGCCACAATGTGCCCAGTAACGACTCCTTCTGCAATTCGTATGGGGTTACATGAATTGGTACCATATCTAAACACGATTGTAAATTCTTTTTTATAAGACCCATTGCTCCTACTACTACTGGAACTGTGTAGGTATCTTTCTTCCACATGTCTCTCATTTCTGCCTGCAGATCCAGGTATTTTATGACTTTGTGTCTCTCTGTATGCAAGACACTGTAGTCACTTGGTGTGCCAATTTCAGTGATAAATGCTACATTTGTCTTTTTTTCTTGGACCACTATATCCAGTTTTCTAGCATCTATCTTTTGAACTGTTGGTAATGGGAGATCCCATGTGATATAAACTTTATCATTTTCTATGATTCTTTATGGCTCATGTTTCCAGTGTTTTTCAGCCACTGCGATACCATAATGTTTGCACATTCTCCAGTGTAATAGTCTCGCCACATTATTATGCCTTTCAGTATACAGTCTCTATGCTATTTGTGCATCTCAGCCAGCAACAAGGTTTGTGACTGTTTCCAATTCGGTTTTACAAAACCTACATTTGTCTCTTACACATGTTCAATGGACTTTGTAAATCAGTGTGTACATAGCCCACTATATTAGGCTGCCAATATTAACCTTTCATTTTTGGTTTGAATTTGCCTCTCCTTAACCATTCCTGCATTCATTCTTGATCAACATGAGGCTCTTCCAGAAGTTTTCTATACTTGCAACTATATTTGTTTTTTCCACATTTCTTGCCTTCTCATCTTGTTCTTCACCATATATTCTTTCTCTTGTTTTTTGGCACATTCAGTTGCTACCTGGTTTTTATCCACTTCTGGTTTAATTTCCATTCCTGCTTGACGTCGATATGCTTCTGTTAAATTAAGCAGAGACATCATCTTAGATTTATTCTCCTAATGTTTCAAAACTTTCACTACATTTGGATCTTGTGCGGTTAGTAGATATGTGTGGAGTCCCACGATTGCAGATCTATACATGTAATCAATTTCAAGGAGGCCCATCCCTCTTTCAGAATGGGGAATATATAATCTTGGTATACACTGATTTTTACAAATCATTTGGTGAGCATGAAGCATCCTTGTTTTAATATCCAGTCTATCCAACACTTTTTGGGGCCAGTCAATCACTTCAAAACTATAAGTTAGGACTGGAAGAGCAAATTGATTTATAGCTTGGATCTTGTTCCTAGATGTCAATGCTGTTCTCAGGATTAATTTAAGTCTTTTAAAGTACTCCTTACTGAGTTTTATTTACATTTGTTCATGCTTTATTGCTGATCCTTCATCAATTCCCAAGTATTTATACACTCCCTTTTGCTCAGCAAAAACTGAGGGCAATGCTTCTCAATGCTAGAAGTCTAAATCTCAAAATGCACTCACTCGAAGCACTACTTAAAATGGAGAACGTCAATATCTGTGCAGTGGCTGAGACCTGCTTCAAGGCTCTAGAGAGCACCCCTGCATTACAAGGCTATAACTCATACCACACTTTTCGGCCATCTACCTTGGACCAGACCACCAAAGACAGAGGTGTGTCCATATTCATCAAGGATATCCACACCTCCAGGCTAGTTGTGTAGCATAATGCATCCAAGGTTATCCAAGTGCAACTAACTCTGGGCAAAACTACAATCCAAATTGTAGCTTGCTACAGATCTCCCACAATGCCACAGAATTCCCACTCTTCTTTCCTTGATATACTGGAAAATATTAGGGTTCAACCAAACACCCTAATAATGGGCAATTTCAACCACCCACCATTAACTGGGAAAACTACTCATGTACCAACTACTTTGCTCAACGCTTTCTGGAATTCATAAATTCCAATGCCCTAGATCAACTTTTCCACACCCCCACCAGGGGCAACAATATCTTAGACCTAGTCATTCCCAACATGAATGACTGGTGTTCCACACCTGAAGTCGACTCTTTGTTGGTCAGACCCGACCATAAGCTAATCACCTTAGAAATCCGCATCCCGCCCCCACCCACCATTAAGGAAACCACGGTAAAAAAATTTCTCCAAAGCCAACTTCATGCTTCTTAAGACAGAAGTTGCGAACTTCATGGCACTCATGCAGATGGACAATACAGTTACAACTGCTGAATCCTACACAAATGCACTCTATAAGCACTTACACGAGTACATGGATCATGCTATCCCAAACAGAACCAAGATGCTATCCTCCAAAAAAAAGGAAGCCAATCTGATGGTCCCCTGCCATAAACAAACTCTACAACAGAAGGAAGAAACTGTTTCAAAAGAGAGTAAAGTCCTATGAGTGGAGGAGCTCCCTGGTCAGCTTCAGTAAGAAGCTGAGATCCCTTATAAGATCCTCCAAAGCTATCTACGAAAACAAAATCACCACTAATTCTAAGGGCAACCACAAAGCATTCTATAGCTATATCAAGAACCTTAATGTTAACACCCAGATCTGCTCTGAGTTGCAGCACAACGGCACAAAAATTACAGAATCTACTGATATTGCCAACATCCTGGTAGATAAGTTCAGTGCTAACTTTACCCCCCTCTCACTGCCTAAAAAGCCCATATCTATCCAGGAAGAATGCAGAGTCCATGTAATTACATCTATGCAGGTAAAAGCTGCACTCTCTAAAACCAAAAACACAGCATCCATGGGACTGGACAACATCCCAGGCTGTGTTTTACATGAACTTCAGAATGAACTGGCTCCTCACCTAAGCACCATGTTCAATCATAGTCTCACATAAGGCTTTGTGCCCACTGAATGGCGCACAGCAACAGTTATCCCACTCCACCACTGATCATGGGAACTATTGCCCTATTAGCCTGATGAGCCTGGTCTGCAAGGTCATGGAACGTATCATCATGGAACTCATAAACAAAGACACTGGTAACCTCCAAACTCTGGACCCCACCCAGTTCTGGTTTGTGAAAGGCAGATTATGCCTTATGAACCTGATTGACTTCTGTGGGGTATTCACCAATGCTGTAGACGAGGGTAAGGTGGTTCACACAGCCTATCTTGACCTCGCCAAGGCTTTTGACACCATCCCCCATTCTGGAATTATAGCTAAACTCACGAAACTAGGTATAAATCCCTACATCACAAGATGGGTTGCCAACTGGCTCACTGACAGAACCCACACTGTAAAAGTTTCAGACTCCAAATCTGACTTCAAACCAGTGACAAGTGGAGTACCACAAGGTTCAGTCCTAGGACCTCTCCTGTTTGGTATCTACTTCAATGAAGTAAAGATGAACACAGAAGGCCTCTGGCTAATGAAGTTCACAAATGACTGCAAACTAGGAGCCATAGTCGAGTCCCCAAATGATGTGGACATCCTACAGAAGGGCCTCACTGAGACAGATGCCTGGTGTCAGAGGCATGGCCTCAAGCTCAATGCCAAAAAGTGCATTGCCATCCCCTTTGGTAAAAACTCTGTACCCATGAACTACCACATAAACGGCAGTCTACTTAATGCCGAATGTATGATAAGAGACCTTAGAACCCAGGGGGACAGTAGTCTCTCCTTTGATAATCACATCACAGTAGTCAGGAAATCCTTCTATGTGGCACACCTCATCATAAAAGGGTTCTCATCCAGGAAAAAAGAGGTCATTGTTCCCCTCTACTCAGCACTCATTAGACCCATTATAGAGTACAATACCCCTTTTGGAATGTACCTCACAAGACATCTGCAGCAGCTGGAAAGGCCACAGAAATACCTCACAAAGAAGATTACTGGCCTCAAACAGATGCCCTACACTGACCGTCTCAAAAAACTCCAGCTTTACTCTGTAGCATATTGCCTACTCCGGGGAGATCTCTGCCTAACATATAAAGCTATGTTAAACCCAGAGCTGTTAGACATGCTACACCTTATGAAATCCCAATCCCTCTGAGCTACACACTCTAGGGACCTAAATCTTGTCACCCTGATAAACAGGACATGCTGGAGGGTTAGATTCCTGTTCCAGAGACTTCCTATACTCTGGAACAAGCTACCCATCTATGTCAAGCAAAGTTTCTCATTAGCACTCTTCAAGAAAAATCTTGATGAGTGGATGGGAAATAGGAAATACACCCCAGGGATCACTTCTGTGGCTCTGCTCGACAGGGGTACAGGAAATTAACTTTCTTGGGTGCCATAAGCCAGGGAACCTTGTTGGCTAGGCTTACTTTGGCCCCCTGGCCAATAGCCTAGTAAATAACTGTGAACCTATGAACTTATATCACATTCTTGTCCCAACCTGATGTTTTCTTGGTGCTTTAGTTTTCCATTTTTTAAGGTTGCTTTTGCACATTTATCAAGACCAAATGCTATTCCAATATCATCTGAAAAGGTTTTGACAACCTGTGGCTGTGCTTTTAGTTCCTCATCTGATGAGCTATACAGTTTTAAATCATTGACAAACAGAGGATGAGAAGTCATTAGACTTTGCTGTTTTCTAGGAGACAAATTGTAGTCATGGCCTAAGCTGTTAAGTAAACAGCTTAATGGATTAATGGCAAGGCAGAATAGCAACAGTGACAGAGAGAGTCACCCTGGAATATCTCCCTTTGAATTTTTATTCCTGGGATAATAATCTGTCCTTTATCATGGCTTAATTGCAAAGTGGTCTGCCATAGTTTTATGGTTACTGTAATGTAATCAGTCAGTGTAGGGTGTATCTTTTACATTTTTAAGCACTCTTTTATCCATGAATGTGGGATACTATCAAATGCTTTTTTGTAGTCAATCCATGCCATACTTAGATTCTTCCCCTTCTTACAGTTCTCCATTATAACTTTGTTTAACAACAAATGCTCCTTTGTTCCATATGACTTTCTTTTATTGCCTTTTGTTCCACTGCCATAATTGAGTTTTCTTCTAAATGACTATAAACTCTGTCGGTGTCATTTCCCCTTTTAGTTTATACGTTGTTGGAAGACAAGTTATTGGTCTATAATTTTTAGGGTAGCTTGCAGGTTCACTCTTAAGTAAGAGCATTGTTTTTCCTGTTATTAACCAGTGTGGTGTCTGATTGGGGTGTGCATATAAATAGATCTTACTCATGGCTAAATCCTCGTGCAAAGAAGTTAATGCTTTAAGCCAAAAGTTAGGTACTGCATCTCGGCCTGGAGTTTTCCAGTTAGAGGCTTTTCTTAACTTTGTTTCAATCTCTCTGGCTTTTATTTCATCACATTTCATATCCTGTACCTTTAAACTTCTTATTCTTTCTTTTACTTCTTCTATCCATTTAGCATCTTAGTTATGTTCTACAGGATCTTCATAGATACTTCTCCAAAATGTATTTATTTCTTCTTTTTTTGACGGCCTTTCAATTCCTTTTATCTTATTTCCCAATTCTTTATAAAGTGTTTTATATCATCAATAAATTGCTTATTTTGCACTTTTCCTTTATATTTATCTTTGTATCTTCTAAATAATTTCCACCTGTGATGAAATTTTTAGGTTGTTATTTATGATAGTACATAATAGATCCTGGTCTTTTCTAATACTGCGCATTGCTTTTATCACATCTGTCTTTCTTAGTATTTTTGTTGATCTGTTCCTTCTTCTATAATCTTCTGATAGTGACACTTCTTGTCTTAGCTGTTTTATAGTTTTCTCTATTCCCCTGAGATTCCACCTATGTCTCTGCTGGACAGGGGCATCTGGTGCTGACTTGTCTAAACATGGGCTAAACTCTTGGCTAGGGTTATAAGGGCCTCAGGGCTAATAGCCTAGTAACTTCATATGATCCTATGAAATCTCAGTCAGCTCTTATTGAAGTCCATGGTAATACTGGCTGTTTTAAATGGTTAACAATCAAAAACCTGAAACGCACACAATAAACATCCATAACATCGAACAGAAACTGCAAATTCCTGCACGCTAATTAGGCATCAATGCCAAATCTGTTGAACAAATTCAGCAGATATGACATTTATGTAGAATATTGAATGTGACGTCAGTGTAGGTGCAAACGTAACTCTACACTGGCATTAACATTTTAGCAGGGGTGCAAGCCCCCCTGCACTCCCTGTATATATTCTGACTCCGAGATGGCACTACAGTGAGGAATGGGATACATTTCACAATCTGCTCCGTACTGTGATCTCTACACATAACATCAAGTACATATCAGCAAATGCACAATTGCATTCACTGATTTGCACTCTTGCTCTCCCACCATTCGGCAACACGGACATCAGCTAACTGCTGTTCATCATGTCTGTGTTCTCCGAACCCAGCATCCACATTTTAATAGTAAACTGTTTTAAATACTTGGCTAACTTTGATAAAATATGATCTATACATCCAACAAGTAATCCAAAACTCAGCAGAAAATCAGCATGCTTTAGAAATCCAATCATTTCCTTACTGACTCTACCCACTACCAGATAGCAAATGCTTTCTTATTTCCCACTTACCTATGCACCTTCCATTCTTACCAACTTAACATCCACACCTTTCAAAACTAGTACAATGTTTAAACAAACCTGTTAGAGTTACTACAGACCTCACCATCCAAACTCTTCACTGTACTGTAATAAGACTTCTTAATAAGCTCACAGATTCAATGGTTCATTGGGAACTTACTAAACTATTGATCTGTGAGGATCTTTTAGCAGCTGAGCCATGCATTCCCACTGAGTTTCTAGCCTTAGTAGTTTAGTACCAAGGCTCCTGCATTTTGCAAATGTCTTGTATTACTCAAGTAATTCTTAGTATTGTGTGAAAACCATTCGCATAGTAAGTACAAATAACCATAGCTCTGGGGCAAAAATTTACATGTTCCTCCCCTGTTTGTAAATAACAAGGGTATCAAACCACAGGTAAACTTATGGTTTCCCATCCATGCATCCAGGCTGCACATCAATAAATTAAGAGACATACTTAAATTCACATGGAGAGGAAGGTGGTTCCACAGATGTGATACTCTCTGTGACATGTATTGATCTCTCCAGTATGTTCTATTTAAGTTGCAATGTAGGTTGATGATTCTATAAAAGATGTTTCTGTCATTATTAGATTTCAGATGTGTAGAATGTTTGAAATGCTGAGATAGGTGCAGGCTCTATTTGCATGGAAGAGGTGTCTCCTTAACAGACTGCCTGACACAGAGAAGAGGGACATGGCTTTGAGGTGGTCAGAGCAGCGTTCGTGATTTGGTTCCTTGATTTTCTTGGTGAGAAAATGTTGTGGTCACTTGAGCTAAGTGAGGTGCTTGGACAGGTACATGCTGAATGAGACATTAATCTGCTAGAAATGTTCAATCTCCTCAGATGTACCCAACTGAGACTCGTCCACAAAGTCTTGCATGTTCCAGAAAAGTGCTCTTCTTCAATAGCATGTTACTTACATCCCTATACATGCAAATTCTCTGTAACTTTTGTGTTGCTTTAGAACCCCTACGTAAGCTCTCATGCTGATGCTCTGCAGTCTCACCATGATACCAAACTGTGGATTTCCCTTCCACCAACCCTCTGAGAGACTCAGCTACATCACTTCTAAAGGCACACCACGTACAGCAATGGATCTGTGCTTGCAACCGCACCAGCACATAAACAACACCTCCTCACTCCAAGTCCTTCTACTTCAGCATATTGCACACATGGCTGAAACTATCCTCTTTCATCCTGACTTCATCTCTTCTATCAACACTCCTCTCCCATTCTCTAGTATTAGCACATTTTTTTATTTATTTAACATTTGTTTACCGGGAAAGTCCGACTTGGAACAAAGACAGGTTTCAACAGAGGCCAGGGATAAACACTCTAGACACATGTCTTTATAACATGGGAGGAAACTGCAGCACCCAGAGGAAACCCACACGAACGCAGGGAGGACATGCAGATTCTGCACAGAAGGCACCCCAGATAAGAATAGAATTGGAGAATCTCTTGCTGTGAGGTGACAATGCAACTGCTGTGCCATCCGAATTTAGTGCTACACCTGACTAGATTTGAACCCAGGACTGTGTGTGGAAAAATGCACTGTGTATAAGGCATTTAACAGACTGAGCTACTCAGTCACTTGTTCACTATCCTTCCTCAGCTCTTATTTTTCCTGCACAAACAGCTAGAATTAGAATCCTAAGTCCTCCCTAATACATTAAACTCTAGATTTGTCTAATACCCTTATGTAAGTTATCCAGTTCTCATTTCTGAACCTCTGTCCTTCATACAAATTATGTATTATTTTTAATATATGATAAAATCTACTTTTTATTGTCTTGCATGTCTATATATCTCAAGTACATTTCTACCTGTCATTGTGTTTCTCCTACTGTAGAGTTCTATAATTTCTTTTCAATTCACTGTACTGATATGATAATACAAACTGGTTTGTCAAAGTCAAAGTTAACTTTATTGCCATTTAGACTTCACAAGGTTAACCGAAATGAAATTGTGTGCCTTAGGCTCAATACTGAGATGGCAATTACACACATACAAATTACATATAGCACATGCAACATGCATAACATTAAGTTAGACTGTTATTTTACTACATACTAATGTAAATTACTATGTCTACAGTTTTTAGCAGCTGAGTGATTAATTTTTTGCACATTTATTTATTGCATACTTATTTTCAGATATGTTAAAATAGCTAACAGATAAATATTGCATTTGATTGACATTGTAAACAGATAACTATGAGCGACGATCTCATAATTTCTATTGCACCATAATGGTTTGATCGGCAAAAGACCTTGTCAATGACTAACATTCCTGAGATTGCTTTCAGACTTCAAGACTCCAATTACCTGTGGGAAGAAACTGTTCCTGAACCGGGTTGTTTTACAGTGCATGCTGTGGTATCATCTGCCAGATGACAAGCTTGTAAGCAGACCACAGGCAGGGTGTGTAGGATCACTGGCTATTTTCATGGGCCTGTTGTAGTAACATGTTGTTTATAGACCATGTATCAATGGGAAGTTGGAGCCTGTTATTCTCTCAGCGACCCTCACCACCCACTATAGGACTTTTTGATTTGAAGCTGAACAGCCCCAGTACCACACCATTAAGTTGCTCATTAGGATGCTTTCTACGGCCCCCTTGTAGATGGTGATAAGGATGGAGGGTGGAAGATTAGCTTTCCTTAACCTCCACAAAAATTGCAGACATTGGTGGGTTTCTTGACTATGTGACTAGTGTTTAGTGACCAGGATAAGTCTTCTGCAATGTGGACTCCCAGGAATTTTGTGCTACTTACTATTTCCACCCTCTCTCTGTTAATTGTGAGTAGAGAGTGAGCTGGATGGGTTCTCCTGAAGTCTATTATGATCTCCTTGATTTTGGTGATGTTGAGCTCAAGCTGTACCTAGCATACCAGTCAGTCAGTAGATTCACTTCTTCTCTGTATGCTCCTTCATCTTCATTACTGATGAGGCCCATGGCTGTGGTGTCATCTTCAAACTTGATGATGTGATTGGTATTAAATTTAGCTATACAGTCATGATTTAGTATGGTAAACAATAGTGGACTCAGCACACATTCCTGGGGTACTCCTGTCTTAATTGCGATGTTTCTTGAGGAATTCTTGCCCACACATACATTTTGTGGTGTTTCAAACAGAAAGTCCAGTATCCAGTCGCACATGTGGTTAAGGATGCCTAAATGAACAAGTCTCTTGATTAGCTGTTGTGGGATAACTGTGCTGAATACTAACCTAAAGTCAATAAACAGCATCCTGACATAACTGTCCTTATTTTCCAGGTGTGCCATCATGAGATGCAGTGCAACCGAGATGGCATCGCTGTAGAGCAATTGGCATGATATGAAAACTGTAGTGGGTTGAGTGCAGCTGGTAGTTTTGCTGATAGGTGTTTTTGACCTGTCTTTCAAAACTTTTCATGACAGTGGACATGACGGTTACTGGTCTGTAATCATTCAAGCTTGAGGGAGTTGCTTTCTTCGGCAGTGGTATTATGTTTGTATTTCTGAAGCATTAGGGTACTTTTGCTTGGAGAATGGAGATGTAAAAATGTCCACTAGTACAGTGCTTAGTTGTTCAGCAAAGTCCTTTAATACCCTTCCCAGGATGTTGTCTAGTCCAGAAACCTTCCTGGGGTTCACTGTTGCAGGGTTTTCCTCATCTCACCTGTTGTTAGACTTAGCACTTCATCCTCCGGATGTGTTGGAAGTTTCACTGCTTTTGTGCAACTCCTCTCCTTGAATCTGCTGTAGAAGATGTTTAGCCTATCCAGGAAATCTATGCTGTCCCCATATTTAGCTGATAGTGATTTGTATTCTGTAATGGTTTTTATGCCCTGCCATATGCTTCTGGAGTCCCTTGTATTGATGAAGTGGGCATGATCCTTCCATCCATAGGCCCTCTTTGCTTCCTTTATCCCTCTCTTCAGATTTGTCCTAGCCACCCTGAGAATTTCTTTGTCACTCATTTTGAATGCCTCATTTCACTCCCTCAGAAGCTCATATACTTTGCTTGTGAGTCAAGGTTTCTAATTGGCTCTTATTATGATATTTTTGTTAGTCGTCAAATCATCTACACATTTGCAAGTATATGTCATCACCGTTTCTGCATATTCATCCAAGTTAATTTGCTGATCACTTGTTGCAGCCTCCTTGAATATGCTCCAGTTAGTGTTATCAAAACAGTCTTGGATTGCTTTGATTGCTCTGTTTGGGCACACCTTCACTTGCTTCACAGTGGGTTTTTCTCTGACTAGTGCAGGTTTGTATGCTGGTACTAGTATAATGGTAATGTGGTCAGAGTTGCCCAAGTGCAGATGTTGAACAACATTATAAGCCATCTTTATGTTGGTGTAGACTTTGCCGACAGTGTTATCCCGTTGTTGCAAAACCCACATATTGATAGCAGTGTGGTAGTACTGATTTTAAATCTGTCTAGTTGAAATCTCATGCAATAGTGTGTGCAAAAACTGGGTTTTTATTCTGTAGCTCACATATTGAGTTACACGGTGTATTTAGTGCTTCTTTAGTGTTTGCACTCGGTGGGATGTATGCCACTATGATGCTGACACCACTGAATTCTCTGGAAAGATAAAAAGGTCTGCATCATACTGCCAAGAACTCTACATTTTCAGGGCAGTGGCTGAGGGAAATCTCACAGTTACTGCACCAGCTGTTGTTTACATACATGCAAACTTCTCCTGCAATAGATTTCCCACTGAGTGCATGACCTCTGTCTGTTCGAAACAGTGTGAGCCCTTCTAGTTGCACTGCACTGTCACTGATATTACTATGCAGCCACATATCTGTAAACATGAAGACACAAGTATTTCTCGCCTTCCTTTGTGATGCCATTTCAAGCCTTATGTAATCCATCTTGCTGTTCAGAGAGCACACATTTGCTAGGAGTAGGGATGGTAATGCAGGCCTGAATGGGTTTGCTTTCAGTCTGGCAACAATTTTAGCCCTTGCTCGTCTCTTCCTTGATCTTTCACACCTTTTCCTTTTGTTCCTCTTCCAGTGTGTTATGGAAGCCCTCTTTATCCGTTTAGGAACTTTGAGTCCTGCTGTAATAAGATACCAAGGTCACAGAGTGCACAGAGTGTTGTAGACCCCTCTGACTGTAAACAACAGATTGGCCATCCAGCTGCATGACAAGTCTGATTCCCTATTTTCTAGTTAAGTTTTCTGTGCTATAAGTGACTATAGCCGTTTTCTGTGCTATAAGTGACTATAGCCGTTTTCTGTGCTATAAGTGACTATAGCCATTTTCTGTGCTATAAGTGACTATCGCTTCATTTAAAGTATCAAAAACATCTTTTTCCTGTTTTCTCTGTAGAAAAGAAGACAAATACTGCTCATTTCTCAATCGAGCTGGCACAGCTGCTGCCACACAGGGCATTTTTTGCATATATTGTATAACCTATTTCCAGTCCTATTATTTTAAGCAGTGTTATCTTCACTATGGTAAAAAGTATATGAACGTGGTTATATAAGCTGATATGTCTTTCTTGGGTGTAAAGTTGAAGAAAGGAGTATAGCCATTTGCATACACCCACACACACACACACACACACACACACACACACACACACACACACACACACACACACACACATATGCATGTACTCACAAACACATATGCACATGCAATATACTAATATGCATTTGCATGCCTAGACAATGGAATGTAACCTAAGAACACTATTATTGCACTACTGATTTTAAGAAATAATACTTTTTAATAGGTAATATTACATGGCACTTGAAAATGTTTGTTTGTTTAGTTCAATAAAAGGTAACAACTCTAAACTTAAAAGATTTGTTTTAATACAGGCAGCTTAGCATGAGTTAAGATGCATCCCCTTCCAATCATAACCTAAACAATGGAGTTATTTACTGTTTAAATGCATAACATCATGTTTAAAATGGCTTATATAAGACTGCTCTTAGTCATGTATATCTTGTCCAGTATGCTGTAGTCCACTAGTAAAAGCAACCTGTGAAGTACGGCTGGCCAAATGCAATGACACAGAAACATGCTGGGCATGAAGGCTGTTATCAACTACTAATCAGTGATCAGCAAAAATGACAGAACCAGAAAAGTTGTCAAAAATTGGACATGATTTATGCATGAGGTCAAGCTCAAACAATGAATAGCATTACTTCAAGCCACTAACAGCACCCTATTTTTGTTTCTCTTTTTTAACAAATTAAATCTACTAAGCAGAAGTCCCTCTCTTCAGAGAAAATATTAAGGGATCCCACATGCAGTCTCATCTAAGAACAGTGATTTTTGCAGCATCAAAACTGAGAAATTTGAAATCTCCTGTAGATGATGTTTCACTAAAATAGTACTGCAGAGGTCACATACTGACTACATTGTAGTGTCAAAGGAAAGGGGATAAGTGAGTTGGACCACAATGTGGTTATGTGTGTACTACCATACTCTTTTAACACTTATGCATTCCTCTGTATACTATCTGTGCTGATGGTTACTAAGGCCATTGGTGTCAACATCAAAACATGTCTGGCATGGATCCTTGCCTGTTTGTATGCCAACAGGCAGTCTAACATTGACTGTAGAATGGCAGTGCTGTCTGAGAGTGGTCCACATCTGCCTTCCACTGTGTTGGCTACTCTCTGTAGGCATATTCAATTTTCATTTTGCATTCTCACCCAACTACGTCAACCTTTAATCGTGTGAATGCTCCACATGGGAGTGTTTTCATCTTTTTGTGAAGTGAATCTGTATGTTGGATCACATGTACATTAGAGGAACATTGCAGTAATTTTCTACACGGATGTTGTTGTGAGATAATGAAAGGCGGGTTGTTTGTGTCCATCTGTTCCACACCCCTGTTTTTGTGTGCATCTCTGCGATTCCTGTATAGTTGTTCACACCTCTGGTTTGTGCATCACTGCAGACTACATATTCTACATTTAAGGGCTTTTTCGTATGGTACACTGTACCATGTAACAAGTGGATGCATTGTATGACAGTGTGTGTGTGTGTGTGTGTGTGTGTGTGTGTGTGTGTGTGTGTGTGTGTGTGTGTGTGTGTACCCTTGATGACCATGGTTTGTACTTGAATAGCTATTCAACACAGTTGCACACATCATAAATAGTACTAGACTGTTCGTAGGGTCGAAATTTCCTGCAATTATGTGGTTTATGCATAATGTATGCTGTTAAAGCTGTGTGTATCGCACTTGCAAGAATTAAAATGTTTTTGGATGTAATACATTGATGCATGACATGTTCAACTGTTGTATATGTTGTATCAAGGACACTTGACTCTTCATAATGCAATGTGTGCTGCACATGACCCTTTGTCATCTTATCATGTGATGTTCTATTTCTGCACTTGCACATCATGTTTATTTTGTCCTAACCACATATTTGCAGGAATGTTGTGCCACATTCATGCATCTCTGGCAAATGTTGCAGTGTGTTTTCCTGACTTTGCATATGTGTAGATAATTAGGTTTGTTATAAGTGTTGATGTACTCATGCCTATTGTAATAATTCTGTGGTTCAAAATGACCCAAATGTGGCTCTGATCACCTATCTACATAAATAAATAAATATATAAATTAGAAAATTAATACAGGTATAAGATGATTCTGATGTAAAATGGAAGGGAAAATGGTCTTTCTATTAAGTAGAATCTGACATTAATCCCAAGGTCGAGAAATGGCTGGATTAAGTAGGATCGGTGGTTCTTAGGTTCCACCAAAATCTATGTTTCAATGTTTCTGTGAGAGTTCTGCGTAACTGATTGAAGGTAATCACAAACCTTTAGTCTCAGACATTGAGTAGGTAGCATCCACCTGTGCATACTCATTTCTTTATTTTTTAATGTTTGCACTATTCATCCTCTTTATTACTCAAATATTACTGCAAGACAGTGAGACAGTCTGATTCATATAAATATGAAAAACAAATGTACACAAACACTTATTTGTTAGCTGGGTTAGTGAACTTGCTAAGATCCATTACAACCATATCCCAGACCACAAAACTATAAGACTAAATGCTATACATATCCGTATAAAATTACAGATAGTCCATCAGCCGGAATATCTCTCAGGAAGAAACAGAATGTCTAGATACCCTGAGAAAACCCATGTAGACAAAGAGAGGACATGTATCCTCCCCTTAGACGTTAATTGGTGGTCAGGGTGCATCATGTATCCTGGAACTGTGCAGCAGATAGATTATTGCTTGCACAACTGTCATGGTGTAGAATGTCATCTTCCTTATTTTCCAGGATGGCATTCAGTAGCATCAGTGGGACATGCATGCTGCCACCTTGTGATGCCATCAGATGTTCAACAAACTCTGTATTCATGTCTCCGACTTACTTGTGTCTATCTCTAATCCTCTCTGAGGACTTTGTCTTTTTATGGGATTACCTAGACAACTGAACACCTCTGCTCTGTTATCCTACCTCTATTCCCATATTTCATTCAGTTGCATTGGAGACAGGTCCCAGAAATGTATCAGTACATACTACATTTGTGCATTTAGCATAAATGCAAAGATTATAAATATGTCTCTTCCATACTCTCCTGCGTGCTCATCCTGTAATTTAAGAAAATAAGTTGAAAGCAGAGAGGCAGCCATTGATTCATTTTGCAACAGTAATAGACTTATATTCCAACTTAACAGATACTAAGGGGCAGAATATTAGAAACGCATTATAAAGGTTGATGATTCAAGAAGTATATACAATGGTAATATAGATTTTAATATAGAAAGGTTAAGCATCTAACAAAAAGCTGCCCATCAGGTAAGAGATGAGCAGTGGTGCAATGTAAATAAAATATATCAGTGCAGAGAAATGAGCAGAATGTAAGATGAGAGATTCTGGAAAAGGAAAGCAACAAATAAAAGTAAATTAAAAAAGGCAAACCTTTATCAATATTTTGACATTAAGAAGGTTTATTGTCTTAAAAGATTATGTTAAAACAGTTGATATAAGCATGAATATGATCAAAAGTAAGAAATGAAACAGTATACAGTAAAAAGTGTAAAATTGATTTTTTTTTTTAATTTTAGATCCCTTGTCGATCCCACATAACATCAAGCACCCGTGTCCTTTCATAATCCAAACAGCCAGTGTCCTAGAACAACGAGACATGGATGTAAGTTCTGGAGCTGAGAACTGCAGCTGTAAGCCATAATGGGATAGTGAATGTATATGAGTGGCCATAACAGCCCTACTGGCCAACAAAATAATGATACAGTGCATATCATACAGGTCCTTTTGTAGGTGTATAATTTCATACACCTGTGGCTCAGCTAGCTGATCCAGCAGGTGTAGGAAATTTATCCGAACACTCATAACAACTCCTCCCATATAAAAGGGTTAGTGCACTGTCTGCTAAATTGGACCTTTTGAAAGTGTAGATTTTGCCATATCCATATCCTCAACTAGGATATATTCACCCCTTGGTCAAGTAATGTCCCACGTAACATACATATTCTTAAGTCAAGTCATATAATAAAGAAATGTGTATCAGGTGATGCGATAGCAACTCATAGTCTAATATATCAACTGCACATTACTACAGAAAACTACTGCATATGGTTAGCTTACATCCTGTTCTCTATTTAAAGGAAGGGAATAAAAACTGAGAAAAAGTACAATGTGTTACATCCTTCTTTTTTACAAATAAAGATAATTCCATGTTTTGAGGTAAACATTGAAATACTGTATTTTTCATAGAAAATAAAAATTCATTATTTTAATCCATTTTATACAAGTATTTTATACATGTAATAATTTTTCATTTTTTTAACTTAGTTTATGTTTTTTTTTCTTTCTCTTACCCACTCCCCTACATACCCCCCCCCCCCAGGACCAAGCCCGACAGATTTTTTTTGTTTTAACCATCATCCAATCAATCAGTGCTTTCAGCAGTACTAAAAGCCTAGAATTTCTGATCCAGTGATGATACCTTTGCATCATTTACTCCTGACTAGAAATTCAGATCAGCTTTTCTGCTCCATAGTAAGAATCAGATGCATTTAAGTGGGCCAAGTTTTTGCCCCTGCAGGGTGGCTTTCCCTCTCCATCCTAGCTCTGCTGGATGCTGCCTTCCAGGGAAAAGCATTTATTCACACCCTGAATTCCTCTCAGCTTATACTACAACTTGCATACGGCAGTGCTAGCTCCAAAGGCTTCAGCTCCAGGGGTGGGACATTTAGTTTTTCCACAAGGTGTTAGCCATGTGGTGGGACAGATCCACCCCATACCACCCCCACCTTCCACTCCCCACCTGAGATGAGTGAGCTAGTAAAAGCCACTCACTCTTATGCTCCCCAGCAGCAATCCAACAGATGTCCAGGCCATTTTCTGAACTCAGACCACCTGCAACATAGTCAGGGGTTTAACCATTACATAATGGAAGGGGCTATACTGAGTTTACTTCTGATCACAAAATAATAATTATTTGTTTATTTTGTTTGTTTGTTTGTTTGTTTTTAGATCAAAAGATGTTTTTAATGAAATTGCTGACCCATGAGCTGTCACTACATTAAATTAGCAATTGTATAGGTCTTCCATATTATGATTATTTTGTAAACAGGGAAATAGTCATATCAATTGAATTACAACTAAAAATGGACATGGATGGCAGTTGGTAAGCAACCAAGCAGGCAATACATCAGCATCTTGTAATAAAGTACTTCTTTATTCTAGCAAACAAATATGATAGTCAGCATTACTGCTCTGTGATTTTTTTCATCAACAACTTTCTATTTGGACATCTCCTTTAACTCATCCATTTGACTCTGTATAACTAGATTTACAAGCAACATGTTTCAACTCCCACTCTCCTGAAAAAAAATCTTTCAATTCTGCCCTTGCATGCTATGGACCATTGCCTGACATTACAACATTAGGAATGCCGTGGCTTCCAAGAATAACTTTCAGTATCTTGGCTTATATATGTCAGTTCACAATTTCAGGGAACTTCAAACAACATTCAGCATACAAGCAGATATCTTCGTGCTGCTGAAAACGATCTTCACCAAGCATAGATGGGTCTTTTCCTACAACTAAGTAGTCTCTTAGACTTTTACTTGAGAAGGAGTTGCATACAGCACAGTACAGTACTAGTTCAATGTAAATGACTATAGATAAAGTCCCATACCATGTGCTAGCAAGATATAGGTCACAATCCATGTTCCAAGAATGACATCAATCATACCTGGACCTACTGGAGGCACTTACCATCCAACCAAATTCCTCATTTCCTCCTGGATAAACCAACCTAGAGGTTACTTGTTGCTAATGTAGATTGAGGCTCCTCCACCTTTTGTCCCTGTCTATATTGGCTGATGGCTTAAATGTATGGAAGGCAATGAAGTCTTGCACTGACAGAGAAAGACCTTCAAGAAAGACAGGGGAGTGGAATGTAAAACTGAAGCATATAGGATGAAACTGAGTACTGATAAGAGTTGTAATGACAGCAACTGGAAGAAATCAGAAGAAGAGGAGAACTGAGATAGAAGAGAAAATAGTGGAGCAGGTTAACAGCTTCAAGTATCTGGAAGGGGTGGGTGAGGAGAAGAGAAGTCTGAATGAGGAGATCAAAGCTAGAATCAGAAAGGCTTCAGCCCCCTGCCAATGAGTGTCAGGTATAGTGTATGACAGAAGAATCCCAAAGAAGCTGAAAAGTAAGGTACAAAAAACAGTGGTGCAACCAGTACTACTGTATGGTACAGAAACCAGGGCAGTAAAGGCTAAGCAGTTGAAGAAGCTAGAGGTGATGGAGATTAAGTGCTGAAATGGGTGGTAAAGTGCATGGTATAGGGGCAGCTGAAGAAATGAGAACATAATACTGGAAGCCAAAGTTGATCCAATTTTAAAAAGGTCAGAGAGAACAGATTACAGTTGTTTGGGCATATGTGTAAAAAAGCAAATGACAATCTGGCAAAGACATTTTGAGACAGACAGGAAGAAGGCAAGAAGAAACAAGGGTATTCAGCAAAGAGGTGGACAGACTGTATAACAGAAGACCTGTGACAGTCAGGTATGAGTGAGAAGAAGGTAGGTGAAGGCCATGGAATAGAGAGAGATAGTGACAGTTGACATGACACCCCAATCCCATGTAGAAAATGGGAAAAAAGGGGGTTGATAATGATGATGAAGATGATGATGACCCTCTTCATGGAAGACTTTAATAACCCCTCTATAGACTGGGAAAATATACTTCTTAAAATACTCAGTCACAATGATTCCTGGACTTTATTAACATAAATACCCTTGACCAGATAGTGTGCTCACCCACCAGAGGTTCAGACATCTGCACCTGGCATTTACCAATATGGGAAAGAGCTGCACACCTCCAGTGTCACATCCTCCTGGTGAGGTCAAACCACAAAGCTGTCTCCTTCAAAATAAAAATCAGCTTGGTAACCCAAGTAAACCCTATAACAGTTAAGAACTATTCCAAAGCAAATTGCATCCTATTAAGCTATAGTCAAAATTCAGTGCCCCTCCTAAGCCCAACTTCAGTCACCTATGCAGAAATGTTCACAGAAACCCTGTACAATCACATAAGTGGCTACATAGAAGCTGCTATACCTACTAGAATTAAGCTGAAAACAAACTCTAAAAGCAAACCACACTGCCTGAATCTTAACCTTACAAGTATATACAACAAAAGGAAAAAAAAACTCACGGCTAAAATCAGCAACAACAATTCTCACAATAATAAGAGCTCTCTCATTATACTAAACAAGAAACTAAGAGGACTAATTAAGTTCAGGAAGGCCAATTACAAGGTCAAGTTAGCCTCACAGGTTAAAACAACCACAAGGCATTCTACAGCTATGTCTGTAATATCAAAGGTAGCACACAGCAGTTTGCCAGACTAGAGGTCAGTGGTGCCACCTTCATTGAGCAAAGTGACATTTTCAATCTGCTGGATGACAAATTCAGATCAAAGTTCACTCCCCCACTCCTCCACCTTCCCCTAGTAGTAGTATAATCCCCCCATTATTAGTAGGGAGCAAGTTCCGGTGGTGTTCACTAAACCCCAAAACACAGCCTATGTGGGCTCTGACAATATCCCGTGGTGCTTTGTAAATAGCTTAAAACATGATCCATCAGGATCATTTGATTCACTTTTTAACTATAGCCTCAAAACAGGCTTTGTACCATGAGAATGGAGGACTGAAATGGTTATCCCACTTCCCAAGGGTAGACCATCATCTGACCCCAGAAACTATAGACCCATTAGTCTGACCAGTCGAATATGCAAAGCCATGGAATGAAGTATCATGGAAATGATCAACAAAGACTTAGGCAGCGTTCAGACCCTGGACCCAACCTGGTTTGGCATTGCCGAGGGAAGGCCATATCTACTAGATCAAGTGGACTACTTTAAGAAGGTCATACATTTTCACAGGCAAAATGCTGCCAAAAGGACAGTTATCAAGATAAGTGTGTTTGCCCTACTATATTCAGACTTCATCAGGCAATACTACTATGCCTCTACTCCCTTTATATAAAATACAGCCATGTGTCTAGTTAAGCTTGCAACTTTAAAGATACTTTGTATCCATAAAAACGATACTATGAAATGCATATAAGACTAAGTCAGCAGCTGTCTATACATCTAATGCAAAATTCATACATAAAATATGTATGTCAAATATACCACTAATAATAAATGTGCAAATATTAACTACACTTCCTTAATGAAAATCTGTAACAAATGAATATACATTTATGTGCTGTAAACATTGTTATGATTCTTAAAAATGAATTAATAATATATATATATATATATATATATATATATATATATGAATATATATATATATATATATATATATATATATATATATATATATATATATATTTGTATATTATATATATATATGTGTGTATATATATATATATATATATATATATATATATATATATATATATATATATATATATATATATATATATATATATATATATATATATAGATAAGCAAGATTCAAGGTTTAAAGAATTAAGATTTAAGAAACTATTACAGATGCACACCCCCATAATATTATCTTTGATAGGCCTTCATTTTAAGTTTACTAGTGATAGAAATCATATCATTCAGTCCTGGTGGTGCTGAAGCATTTAAATGCAATTGCCACCACAGTTCTCTTTGCTCCAGCTTAATATTCCAGGGCCTACCTTTAGGATTCTTGCCCACTTTTTCTAATGTACAAAACATAAACCTGTCAATCTCTTAGTGCAAAAAATCTGGATAAAGCCATGAATAATAGGAGGGCAAAAGTCGAAAGATAGGGACAATTTTCAAATATTGCTCGTACAAATTAGAAAGTTGATAGAATAACAGGTTTTACATTAGCATGGATTTTCTGAATGGTATGGAGTCTGAAACTCAAAGTGTCTGTCATTATTTTCTGGCTTCGCTCTTTAATGATTTGCCAATGGTTTGCCAGAAAACCACAATTTTATTAAAAATGGACCAAAATATGAGTAAGAAATCTACACATTCTGTGAAAATCTGTACAGTTGAGAGGTATGGACTCTGTCACACAACCTTACACCTACAGACTTACTGAGAATTTTGTCATTGCTTCATGTAAGCATATTTATCATGAAGAACCTTGCTGTGTATTAACTTTAATCAGTTAAATACATTCCTGCTCTGTAAAATAGTAGGACCCCTTACTAAGGTGGCCACTGTCTCCTTTTGCTTGACCAGTAAACTATAATTCATATGCCAGGTATTTAGTGTCAGGAAATAACAAAAAAAATGTTTTGATTGCATCTCTTAGTTAATCGCTTTGTTCTGGCTATAAAGTGATTGTTCTCAGTTATAACTTGACTTATAAATTGACATGAGGGTAGAACGCCTGCTACACTCAAATTTGCTTTGCTCCTAGTCCAGTTTCCACCCATTCCCTCTTATCTAACATTATACTTTCTACTTACACATTTCACTTGTGACTCTTTTTCCAAAGCCCTCCCCGTATCACCTTACTACCTCTATACATACAGTTCAGGTTCTTGATTTCTACTTCCTTATCTCTTTAATTTTTAGCCCCATTCCCAACCCCCCCCCATACTGCTTTGCACTATATCCATTTATAATCGCACCCTTGCTAATAGTAGCTATCTATTCCACATTGCATCCTTTTCTTTTCCCAAAGAAACCCTAATATTTCCAATTATGACTACATCATTATATGCTAGCCTTTAATACTCCTCTATGCCTTTTATTCCAGAGAAGATACAAGGACAACCTATACAATTATAGTTCCTTTAGCTCCACCTCCTGCAGGCTTCCTCCAGTTCCAACTACACTCAATCAGTCTGCTATACAATAGCCCCCTCCCACACCTCACCCCCCTTTTTTCTACACTACTATCCCACAGTATTTTTACTTATAATCTACCTCCTGTTTCACTTGCAACAGCCCTAATTCCCCCTCTACTTCTGTTTAAGCTATCTCACTCTACAGCAATCGTGCTGTTTTACTCAAAATCTCATTTATCTTCCTTCTTCTCCTTTCTACCCTAGCAATTCCTCCAGCAACCCTACTACAAAAGCATACCTGAACTATTACCTCATCATCACCACTCAATCCCTCCACCACATGCTTCTCCCAAATAACCCCAACACTGATCTCTATGCCGATCTTCTTCTATTCCTACCCTAAATTCCTCAATACTAACCACTACAACCCAAATTTAATACAAATACCTAAATTACGTAAAACTCCAAAAACAACTAGACATTCTTTCATGGCCTTAAAGTTGTGCGGGGACATTCACCCCAACCCAGGCCCTATTCCTACTACACAGACAAACAAACTAAAATGTGTCACTCTTAATATCAGGAGCATGTGTAATAAACAGACACTCTTTTATGCCTAGTTAGCATACTCTAACCAAGATATCCTTGCTATTACAGCAACTTGGCTAAAACCAGAAATAAAAAAATACTGAAATTCTTCCCCCTGGTTACAGCATAATCAGAGTAGACATAGCATATAAAAAGTTGGCAGAATAGCCCTAATTTTTCCTAACAGCTTGATAGTTTCCCCATACTCAAATACTATACCAAAATTATGCACAACCGAAATCCTTATAACAAGTGTTTTTTTTGTAAACAAAAAGGTGGCGGTACGCATACACTGTGTTTGGGTCAACCCCCCCCCCCCCCAAAAAAAAAATATATTTCTTTTTTCTCCAAATCCTGTTTCATGAAAAAAGAAATAAATAAAATCTTTTTCTTTAATACAACTGAAGTCACTTCTCACGGCAAATTATTAAGGATGATAAGTGGATAATAATCTTAAAATTTAACTGCATTATCCTTGAGTTAACATAATTGTTTGTTTGTGCTCTTTTTGAAGGGGTGTGCTGATGCACTCTCTCCTTTCCCCTCTTTAATTACTTTGATTACATACACAGTGTAATTAACTAGTTTACAAAATAAATAGAAGTTCCATGATTTTTGCAATTTATGAAATCATTGGATATAAATCACAAGAGATGCACCCTTTATGACATTCTGCATATGCATACAATACAGACATACATAATAATAATGAAGTAACCTAGGAAACGAAAGGTAGGAAGATTAAGACAGGGCTTAGAGGTGAAGGACATTTTAGATTCTCTACACATAGTATATCTGCAACGTTTGTACCAAAATGTCATCAGTGATATTGGAGGTTAATTAGGTTAAGTAGTAAAAAATATATAATGTCCTGCACCGCCGCCCCCCCCCCCCCCACACACACACACAGCAACCCCCTGCCCAGCCATTCTAGCGTTGCATTACTTGGCTATTTCTACCCAGTTACAACAAACACAGTTCAAACCTGTCAGTGTGTATACGGTTTTCTTATTTACTTGTACAATGATTACAAATATTGAAATAAAATAACACAAACACTGATAACAATTTACTAAATAATACAGTTTCACAATGAAAACAGACTTAGCATGAGCAGTAAACTTATCTGCCATTGAAGCTCACATCCATCGAAATGGCATTAATACAAAAATTCAAAGAAAATGCATCTGGCCATTATAGAATTAAGTTTACCTTTGGGCTGTTCTCAAACTATAGGCTCCTTGAACACATTTTTAGAGCCATCCGTACATGCATGTTTTCTTTGATTCATTTTCCTGATTGTATTAAATTATATTCCTTGTATAATACAGCACCACTGGTTAGAATGTGTTTTAAATTTGTAGTTTTGAATGTTCTACTATAAGCAGTGAAACAAAATGTATGAACCAATAATGACAAAACTACCAGTTTCAGAAAATTTCAACTATAAAAGGCCACTCACACTTCTGTCTTTACAGTCCACCAATATCAGTCAATAAGCACAATCTCCGCAGAGTAAAAGTCATCCAAATAATTTCATATTAAAGAGCTCTGTAACTAACGAAGAGGTTGCTATTAGCAAGCAAATTTACATTTCAGTGTTTCATCTACAAATTCAGTGCCTGCTGCCCTTGAAGTATTAATTGCCTATTTTGTGTTGCATTAACAAAATTGGTAAACTGGTAATATTGCAATAGGGAATGACTGACAAACCAACAACAAGTAATTATGTCACTAAGACTGCTTTCAAATTCTACAGCACAAAGTGTGACTGCCACTTGCTAAACAGACAGTTATATACACTGAAATCAGACTTAGCATGAGCAACAGCAAATTTCTCTTCCCTTGAAAATGAATTCAGTAAAAATGCACTGAAACTCAATCCCTTGAAAAATGCAATGAAACTCATAATTCCCTGAAAATGTACTGAAACTCAAACTCACAGTTCTGTCAGTAGTCTAATAGATGGTGTAGAGGATTCAGGCTTATGTCTCCACTGAAACTCACAATCCCTTCAGCAGTCTGGTAGTTGGTATAGAGGATTCAGGCTCTTGTCTCCTGTAACAAGTTACAGGGTCAAGCCTAATCAAGTTAATTGACTACAATGTCCTCCCATAGCTCTCACACAGCAAAATACACACGTACACACACACACACACACACACACACACACACACACACAACTACTCTCTGTCACACAGCAAGACACACACATACCTCTCAGCCATCCATATTTTCACAGAATGTACAGACGGCTTTACACCTGCACACAGCACCTCAACAGCCTTGTTATCTTTCATGGACTTTGTCAACAAAGCCCATGACACTGGCAAACTAGTCTACAGTATTTCCTGATTTGTCAAAAGTATTTGACATGGTGTCTCACCCCAAACTCCTTAAATAACTTTCCAGCATTGGTCTATCCTCCTCCTCCTCACTTCAATGGTTTTCTAGCTATCTAGCTGGTAGGCAGCAAGTAGTAAAATGGCAGGGCTCTACCTCCTCATATCACATCACCCCCACAGGTGTACCTCAAGGATCCATCATTGGCCCATTAATATTTAATGTGTTCATCAGTAACTTACATACATCCTCCCGAGAAGGCACTCTAATCCTATGTAGAGATGATTCCACTATCATCTGAGTATCGGATACATTAACTCACCTACAACATATAACACAGCAAGCATTCTCTTCCATAGAAACATGACTCTTCAGTGCTGAACTCATACTTAACCCAAAAAAACACAAAGCTCCTTCTCTTCACCCACACATCCCATAGCTCAAACAATACAAACTTCAAGGTCTTTTCAGCCAACAATACTGAAACTGAATTGGATCAGCATACCAACTACTAGGTGTTACAACTGACAATAATCTCAAGTTTGACCTACACATGCAAAACAGTATAAAAAACCCACCAAAAACTAGGCATGCTATACAAGAATAAAAACCTCCTCTCAGCAGCTACCAAAATTACCCTGACCAAAACCTACTGCTTGCCATCACTGTTATATGGGACTCCAATTCTAACTAACTCACAGACCTCCCTAAGAAAAAACTAGAAAGCTGCAATAAAAAAATGCCAACTTTGCCATAAACGCAATGCCACTGCAAAGCCCTACATTCCTTAAGATGGCTTGAACTCCTCCTCCACCTCCAATATACACAACTTACTACAGTATACAAAATCATCCAAAACCCATTAGCTTATCCTGCTCTTAGCCCATTCATTTTATATCTCAAACAAACATCTCAGATCTGAAGACAAACATCTCCTCACAACTTATAAACCTAACAAAACCCCAGGCCTAAGCCCTTCCTCCTGCTCTGTGGCAAAACTATGGAACTCCCTTCCTTTAACTATCAAAACTGCTACTAACCTGCACTCCTTCAAAACCTCTATAAAAGAATACTTCAACAAAGCTTGGATTTGCTCCTGTATCAGCCCAGGCTGAGGTACTCTTGTACCTTTTTCCTACCTCTACTCTCTCTATCCCCACTACTAGCTTACAGTACCCTGTCATCCTTTACACACACTCCAATGAGGTTGCACTCATACCTTTTCCACATCAATTCCTACTATCCCCTCTATCACACCTTACCCTTCTCTACTCGAACTACCCTACTCTTTCACCAGTATAATCTGTTACCATATTTCCTGACCTGTAGGATATTAATAATCATCATGATTATCATCTGTTACGTAAATAATGCTACATCTTCCTGTTATCAGGCTTTCTATATAATTTATACTTGGCACTATGACTTTATTATATCTGTTGAGTTTTTATTCTGACAAACTAATGTGTAGTTTTTTCAAATTTTGTGCTTGAATGTTATGACTTTATTATGTCTGTCTAGCTTTTCATTCTGTTAACCATATGTATCTGGAGCTTTTCTTCCCGGGCCGCTGCTGAAAATGGGTACCTCATGACCCAGTCAGAAAACCTACCCCTCTAATGTGCCCATGATCAAGTGTACTCTGTTCCACCAAATGGGTTGGACTGGCTTAGCTACATAGTGAAACTAAAGTAGGCCTATCCTCTATCCCAACTGGGAGGTAATTCCACCAATCGGCATGCTGCATAAGTCCTGATGCAGGCATTAAAGGCATTTCCCCTATCTTAACCCCTCCACTGGTGATAACAAATTCCACATCATCACAGTGAATTCAATGCCCTCTTCCTGATATATGTGCTCTCACACATGCTGCCCTTTCAGTCGACATCACATGCTTAGGATTCTAAGCCTACATCTCCCATTATGTGGCTTTTTTCAACTCTCTGTTTGCACTGGAACACAGCCTGATTTGGATCAACTATTCCCTTCCCATCAGAATAGAAAAGCCAATCTTGCCACTCACTTCCCTAGCCCTTGCCTAGCTCTTCAGGTACCCAGGCTGATAGTCTAATGTAGGTTGTCCAAGTCATAGTCAGAGCTTCTTCCCTCTATATACCACAGAACCAGACAGGGCAGCACATTGACAGCCAGCATGTTATACTAAAACCAAAAGGACATTGCAGGTTTCCTAACAACTTGGTAGAGCTCAGGGTAATCTGGATTTACTAGAGAATTTCAGCACTGATAAATGTTTGGCTAGACTAGTTTAGAGTCTGACTTAACTAGCTATTACATTTGTTAGGGAATCAATGTGATGAAAAGCTTATGCTTTGAATTACATCTATGAATTTATGAAATTGTATAGAAATTAATAAAAAGAAGAATATCTGAATCAACATTCTGTCCATCCAATACTATTAGAAGTCACATCCACCTCCTATAACAACCCACTGTACCACTGCCACTATCCACAGAGTTTACTAGACAATTACATAGTGGCAGTAGATTGTCATGCCTTTCTTCCATAGCGCACCTGCATTTTACACACACCTATGGACAACTGAGCACCACCAATCCACCTACTGAAAGTATCTGGGGCATGGGAGGAAAATGGATTAGCTGCAGCAAACTCACATGAACACACACAAAGATACATGCGGACACCACATAGAAGTACACCTAAAAATAAAAAACAAAACAAAAAAAAAAACAAAACAAAAAGGAAAGTAATTATTTTACTTGTTTGCTTGACCAGTTCAATGTGTTCTCTAACTTTAGCCATCTGGCCTATTGTTCCTCCTGACAGACTAAGACTGCAACCTTTGGATGAGTTCACCAAGCCCCCAACATTCCAGCTCACACCAAGCCCCTAGCTGATCAAGGGTCTAGCCTCTCATTTATTTCATGCTTCTGACATTGCTATCTTCCTGGTTCAAGGTAGAGATTAGGTCCATCCCATCTGTGAGGCAAGACATGTGTACCGCATTCATTCCAAAAGTTGTTAACACCAGCCCTGTCTCTTCTGAGAGTCAAAGGTCTTGTGATGAGGCATGGTGACACCTCTTACCTGGAGCTTCTAATCCTTTTTACACCTCCCTTGACCTCCAGCTTAGCAGTCTGACTTTTGTGAAGCATGTGTGCCTACATAAGCAAACACTATTCCCCAGGCTTGCTATGTGCATAGGACTACAGGACTACATGTGATCATCAGGTGCACGCTTAATAGGTGCAACACTTAGTGCTCCCTCTAGGTATCATCCAGGTGGTGAAATACAGCTGCTTCCATCTCCCCCGGGATAGAATAGTCAACAACAGCAGCTTACTACAATCACCCAAGCCTAACCTCACCAGTGCCTCTGCTACTAAGTGAAGACAAGTCATCTAGGCTGTAGCCAGAGATGCATCCCTCTTTACCATAAGGGCAAAATTAAATACATAAAGTTTTACACAAAATTAGTTGTTTGAGGTTAGGAAGGGAATTCACATATGTATATCTCCCAAATAAGATATGCAGCAAAATCTAGAAGATTTCAGATCTTTGCCTGGAAGTGCTTACATAGGTATTTTATACATTAAGCAGACTTCAAAGAATTTTTCCTCAGGCAGACAACAAATGTTGGAGGTATGATGGGGCAGAAAGAGGTAACTGGGAACATATTTTCAGGGAGTATAATGACTTGGTAGACTTTAAAGATTCCCTGCACACTGCTCTGTTGTAGAATCTGGCTGAGCAAGTTGAAGTGACTAGGGAAATTATTTTTTTTTTTGAGTTATGATACAAAGTCAGAATTGCCTAGACATAATAAGGCCTCGCTGAGTCTAATTATAATGGCTGCAAAAAAGCAATAACTAGAAAATGGAAATCGAAGTGTAAACCAACTTTACTAGAAGTAGTGATGATAGTAACAGAGTTAAAACAACTGGAACTGCATTTTTATAAAAAGGGTAGGAGAAAATTAAATAGGAAAAAAATAGGAAATGTGGGATCAATACATGCAGATGAGAAATGGGGTTTAAAAGAAGGCAGGATCTGAATGAGCTATGTAATCATTGACTGACAATGACTGGATACATTAAAAGTGATGTATAATGTTTGCAGCTACAGCTGTGCTGCACGGTTTGGAATGTATAATGTTTGTAACTGAGACTGTGTCGCCATGTTTTATTGTCATTTATATAAATGTAGCATGGCCTATGCTATACATGATAATTTAATAAAGATGTTTCTTGTTTAAAAGAAATGGGTAAAAAACTGCTGGAAGAATCCAGCTACGATATGGATGGCTGGATCTGCACCCTTAGTATCAGTGATTAACTCTCGCAAGCAGGTAAGCATGAAACTAGAAACTAACTCTGATCTCCCCTGCCTTTTCTAACTGCGTTAATGTAACTCTGTCATGCATGATGATGCACATCCATGGAACTAGGAGCCTGAACATTCCTTTGGCACAAAACCAGTATTTAAATATTAATTCAACATTAAATGCACCCTGTATTTTCCTTATTCAGGTGAGCATGTTGTTTTCTTGTAAAATAACCACTAATAATATTTTTTTTTTCAAATTTGCAATCATCTTCTCCAACAGGACTCCTGTTCAGTTCAAGTTTGCATCCTACCTAAACAAAATGTTTCTCATTCTCCTGTATAAGCGCTTTAAGCTACAAACTGTATGCTACTATTACTTACCTCACTGCTCATATCAGGTTTTGGCAGGATCTTGCATTGCATTCTCAAGGAAACTTTAGAACAGACTCTAATTTTACAAACTTCTCTGGATGTAGTGACCCATTTTCTTACATTGTCATAAGTCACAAGGCCGGCTAAGATCTTGCTGTATTCAACTGGACATATAAGAGAATTTAAGTACCTTTATCTGCACTTTTTTTTCAAAAAAATACAGCATTTAAATTGATTTTAACTGTGTGTTGCAGGAATATTAACTGAACTGGAAGTTTTGACTCTGCTCTTCAGTTAGTCCCACCCACCCTCTCTGTTATTGTTTTGGTGTTAATCTTAGTGGCCTTGAAACTGCCCGCCCCTCTTGTAAATTTGTGTTTGGATACTCCTTCTGGGCCCATCACATTTGCTCACTCAACTGAGTGCAGTGAGATCATATTCTGATTTCAGGCACTCCTACTGTGTACAAAGAGAGCATCTGGGAAACAGAAAAAAAAAAAATAAGCTTGTTTCCTGCCTTTTCTGTTAAGTAGTATAGACTATTTGTAGGCTTCTGAGCCCCCAAGCCCTTCTGTTTTGGATGGAAGCCTTCTAGCTTAGTTTTTTTTTTCTTATAACTAGCCAGTTTTCTAGTTTCAGCACTCAAATCTGTTTCTTTGATCTCAGCACTTGTTCAGAAAAAAAAAAATGTAATCTGCTTTTACTGTACTTGTGTTTCTACCTACTTTATTTTACTTTTGCATCATCTTAAAAGTACTCAGTTGTATTTATTACTGCTTGGTGTAACTCATTCTAAGCATTTTGGTTTAAACACTTGGGCTTCGGACCAGTTGTTTTGCACTGAAAGGGTTTGTGGTCTGCACTGTAGTGGCAGAACAGGTAGCTTACATCCTTCTAGGTTGGGAACTGCTGATTGAGGGCTCAGTGTCTGTTATTCTAAAAGTGTATTAATTCTGGTTTAAGCACTTGGGCTTTCAGGCCAGTTATTTTACATTAAGTGGGTTCGTGGTCTGCACTCTTGTGGGAGGAGAGGCTGGACTCTGCCCTTCTGAGCTGGGAATTTCTGGTTAAAGGCTTATAGTGCATGCATATCTGAACTGCTTCTTACTGAAGTTGGTGTGCCTTGTTTGCTGTGGCATAGACTGGATTCAGGCCTGCTGGATCTAGCTTTGTTTGTGTAACTTGAGCACTAATCCAGGCATTCTCTAAAATATTCAATTGTATTTATTACTGCTTGGTAGTAACTTGATTAAAGTGTAGCTATCATTCTAAGTCTTTTGGATTAAGCACTTGGGCCTCAGACCAGTTGTTTTACATTAGGAAGGTTTGTGGCATGCACTGTGGTGGCAGGACAGGTAGCTTTCATCCTTCTAAGTTGGGAAATGCTGATTGAGAGCCCAGTGTCTGTTATTCTTAAAGTGTATTAGTTCTGGTTTAAACACTTGGGCTTCAGGCCAGTTATTTTACATTAAGAAGGTTCGTGGTCTGCAATCTTGTGGGAGAAGAGGCTGGACTCTGCCCTTCTGAGCTGGGAATTTCTCGTTAAAGGTTTATAGTGCCTGAATATTTGAACTGTATCTTACTGAAATTGGTACACCTTGTTTGCTGTAGCATAGACTAGATCCAGGCCTGCTGTATCTAGCTTTGTTTATATGCTTAGGTTCATAGGTTCATAGGTTCATACTAGGCTATCTGCCCTAGGGCATTTATAAGCCTAGCCAGAATGTGTTTGGCTTTCGCCACCCATTTTAAATTTATTTTGCTATGTCCTTTTTCGAGGTTAGTATACTGTGCCTCTGACTAACAGTGACACAGAAGTGATATTTGTTGTTTGTTTGCTTGTTATTTCCCTGGAACGCTAATTCCACCTAATACGCAGCTTCTCAGCGCTTCTGTGGATCACTAGTGATATCTGCATTGCTTACTGTGCTTATTTCCTTGTTTCACTTGAAAGAAAGTTACTGTTTGTCATTTTTGCATTTAAGTTACCTGTAACACATTGCACTTAAGTTACCTGGCACTTGCTCGCTAAAGCAATTATATAAGTCAGCACTAAAAATTAAAAGCACTACACCCTCACTCCCCACTGGCCCTTGTTTTCAATTATTAAGGAATTCCCAATATTATTTTAGCATGTCCAAAGGTCAGTTGTCAATCTCCTCTCCGGTCCAGCTGGTGAATCTGGGAATCTTGAGGCAATGTTACAACTGCCTCATGTATACAGACAACCCTCTCCTCCTCCCAACAAATTCCAACACGTGAGAGATGCAACCATATAGCCAAACTGGAAGCTAAGCTCTCTCAACTCAGTACTGGCATAACCAGTCAGGAGGAGAAGGAAACCACACTCACTACAATTCCAGTCTCACATAGACCTACCACGACAGCAAACCAAACACATAATCACACAAAAACATACTCGGAGGCTCTAAATAAAGATCTGCCTAAGCAGCAGAGGCCTCCAAAGCAGACACCCAAGCAACCGCTACCCCAAAACAAAACATGTGCAACACATATCTCACAAAGTCAGTGTGCCGAACAGTCACAGCCCTTAAGACTAAACAACACACCTGATACACTTGTAATAGGTGACTCTATCATCAGGCACACTGACGTCCCGCTCACCAGGCTGAACAAGGAGAGGGTCACGGTGAGCAGCCTGTCGGGCGCTAGGATCTGCCACATAACACAAGCACTCAGGTCACTCCAAGGCAAGTACAAATATGACTCAGTCATTGTCCATGCTGGTGTGAATGACCTGAGACGTACCTCCCTGGACTACATGAAAAGAGACATAAAAGAGCTCTCTGAGCATGTAGCCCAGGCCGGTATGACCCTGACCTTGAGTAGCATCTTACCCTCACCAAGAATGATGCCGCAATATGAAGATAAGATGATCAATTTCAACAATTGGCTTAAGTACTGGTGTCATTCAAAGGTGATCCAATGCCTGTCAGCTTGGGATGATATGCTCTACAAGCCACGATGCTTCGCTAGGGATGGCTTGCACCTGTCACCCCTGGGCTTTCAGATATTGGCAAAGGCTCTTGCTACCCCCATAGTGCCTTTTTTAGGCAAGGCTCAAAAGACAAACCCACCTCCATAGGTATCACAAGGGATAAGAAACTAAGAGTAATGCTACTCAACGCCAGAAGTCTAAAGCTCAAGATGAACGCACTCGAAACTCTCCTTAACATGGAGAACATCGATATCTGTGCAGTAACAGAAACCTGGTTCAGGGCTCCTGACAGCACCCCAGCACTACCAGGTTATACCTCATACCATGCTTTTCGGCCCCAAAACTTGGACCGAACCACAAAAGGAGGGGGAGTATCGATATTCATCAAAGATACCCACACCTCCAGGTTAGTGGCAAAGCACGAAGCATCTTCCAGTTTATAGCCTGCTACAGACCACCCTCTCAAACCCAGGAACCCCACTCGGCCTTTCTGAGAACACTGGAAAATATGAAGGTCTCTCCAAGCACCATTATATTGGGCGACTTCAACTACCCAAACATAGACAGGGAGCATTACTCTAGCTCCATCACCCTAGCCCAAAGGTTCATAGAATTTATAAACTCAAATGCTATGGAACAACTTGTAACCACTCCCACAAGAGGGGAAAACATACTGGACTTGATCATCACCAACATGGGGACTCTGTGCTCCAGACCAGAAGTGTATCCCTCACTGGTAAGATCAGACCATAAACTAATCTCACTGGATATTCACATCCCGACCCCACACCCTGCCCAGAAAACCACAGTGAAAAACTTCTCTAAAGCAAATTTCACACACCTCAAAATCGAGGTGGAATCCTTCAAAGCCCCCTGGCCTGTGGAAAATACATCCCAGACCGCAGAATCCTTTATAAATGCATTCTATGAACACCTTCAGGAATGCATGGATCATGCGATCCCAAATAAAACCAAGACCCAATCCTCCAAAGGCAGATGTCCTGTCTGGTGGACCCCAGCCATAAACAAACTATACAATAGAAGGAGGAAGCTACTAAATGATAGAGCAAAATCCCAAAAAGGGAAGGCATCACTGATCAGTATTAGCAAAAAACTACGGGCACTCATAAAATTGTCTAAGGCCAGCTTCGAGAGAAAAATTGCACAGGACACTAAGGATAATCATAAGGCTTTCTTTAGTTATGTTAGGAACCTGGGTGGTAATTCCCAGATATGCTCAGAATTAGTCCAAAATGACAAAAAATACACTGAACCCATAGACATTGCCAACATCCTAGCTGACAAATTCAGCGCAAACTCCCCCCCCCCCTCCCCACCAAAAGGGCAAATATCTATCCCAGCAGAGTACTGCCCCCCTGACATCTCAGATGCTCAGGTAAGAGCCGCCCTCTCCAAAGCAAAAAACACAGCATCAATGGGACCAGACGGTGTCCTGGGCTGCATCCTACATGAACTCCAAGAAGAGCTAAACCCAAACATAAAACTACTGTTCAATCTCAGCCTTACTACAGGATATGTGCCCAAAGAGTGGCATACAGCAACAGTGGTCCCTCTCCATAAAGGTGGTGCCTCAACGGATCCTGGAAACTATCACCCCATAAGCCTGACTAGCTTGGTTTGCAAAGCTATGGAAAGGATCATCATGGACCTCATAAATAAAGATATTGGGGACCTACAGACACTGGATCCTACCCAGTTCGGCTTTGTTAAGGGCAGATCCTGCCTCTTAAACCTGGTTGATTTCTTTGAAACAGTCATGAAGGCCATTGACGAGGGGAAGGTGGTCCACACAGCCTACCTGGACCTCGCAAAAGCCTTCGATACAATACCCCACTCGGCCATTATAGATAAGCTCACCAGCTTAAATATAAACCCCTATGTCACTAGATGGATTGCAAACTGGCTCAAGGACAGAACCCACATGGTTAGAATTGCTGGAGCCATGTCAGACTCCAAACCAGTTACAAGTGGTGTCCCACAAGGCTCAGTCCTGGGACCTCTCTTGTTCGGTATATATTTCTCGGAGGTACAGGCCAACACAGAAGGACTGTGGCTGACCAAGTTCACAGATGACTGCAAACTGGGCGCCATAATCGACTCTCCAGCTGACACAAGCATCCTCCAAAAGGGCCTCATAGAAACAGAAAACTGGTGCCAGAGCCATGGCCTCAAGCTAAATGCCAAAAAGTGTATAGTCATCCCATTTGGCAAAAACAAAGTGCCCACAAATTACCACATAGGTGGTAATCCATTAAGTACAGAAGAAGTAATTAGGAACCTGGGGACCCAAGTTGATAGCAATCTCTCATTTGACAACCACATGGCCAAAGTGGTTAGAAAAACATTTTATATAGCCCACCTAATCATGAAGGGATTCACATCTAGATCAGGGGAGGTCATCGTGCCTCTTTACTCATTCCTCATCAGGCCCATAATTGAGTACAATGCCCCTTTTGGGATGTACCTTACCAGACAGCTGCAGCAACTGGAAAGACCCCAAAAGTACCTCACCAAGAGAATCAAAGGGCTGAAACAGATGCCATATGCTGCCCGGTTAAAGAAACTCCAGCTCTACTCAGTGGCATACCACCTGTTCAGAGGCGATCTGTGCCTGACGTATAAAGCCATGTCCAACCTGGAATTAATGGACATGCTGCACCTCAGAAAATCCAAATCCCATTGAGCTACGCTCGAGACTTGAACCTCAGCACTGAAATAAATAGGACATGCTGGAGGGACAGATTCATAACCCAGAGGCTCCCTTCACTCTGGAATAAAATCCCAGTCCAGGTTAGGCAGAGTCCCTCATTTGACTCTCTTCAAGAGGAATCTTGATGAGTGGATGGGAGATCGTAGGTTTACCCCGGGTATCACTTCTGTGTCACTGTTAGACAGAGGCACAGTATACTAACCTCGAAAAAGGGCATAGCAAAATAAATTTAAAATGGGTGGCGAAAGCCAAACACATTCTGGCTAGGCTTATAAATGCCCTAGGGCAGATAGCCTAGTATGAACCTATGAACCTATGAACAAAAGAACTTCATGACACTACCTGACAAACAGGGGTGCAGTCAATGAATTACATTTTGTACTCACAAATGTTTACTGCTGCCCCCCCCAACCACCTGGCATTTAAAAGATGGTCACATCACTTTAGCTGCCCCCCCCCCCCCCGTATGAGATATTATTTTTAGAGTCACAATCCTCTCTGTACGCAAGTCATATACATGTTGTTAGAGAATCAACTTAGACTGTTATAGACATAATATAGCTTCATAAAGCCCATATATCTGTAAATGAGGCTCAGAAAAAGTGCAGTCTGTAGTGTACAAAGAGTATGCCTGGCTACACCACTGTGGGCAAATTTGTAAAGATATTTATCAACTTTCACTTTGAGCTGCCTGCTACCATAGTTTGCACCCAATAGATTGCAATTGCCCAACTTCCTTTTCCAGATACTCACTCATGAAAACATGCAGAGCTGTTTTTATTCCCCTATACTGTGTTTTGCAGCTTGTTACAAAACAGTATTACACTCACTGTTTTTTGTATTACTTGTTTACATATTTCTACTCCTCCTATGGCATCCGTTGTTGATAAATAACTGCTAAGGACAATGAGGAGCCTTTAAGTAAGAAATGCAGGATGCACATGCTGTCTCCTTTTGTTAGGTTATATAGTGTAGACTATGTTCTCCTACAACAGTTTGCAGTAGAAGGCATCTGCTATGGCATTCCTTTGTGTAGGATGTCTTGGTTTATTGAGGAACATAATGTTGGTATTTATGATACTTAAACTTAAGAAGGTGCATTGAGTTGGGGGATGCATCCCCACCAGTATGAGCAGTTGGAAGGTCCACTGGGATAATATTGATTAGTAAGGTGGTGGACAAAGTGGTTGGCATGCTCCCAATGGTTATGCTGAGACACTGTATACATCAGTTCTTGCAGCTTAGCATGCATAAAGGATATCCAGATTGATAAGTTTATGGATGATTACAGGATGATACAGAATTGCTAGAAAATTTCAGCACTGATGAAAGTTTGGCCAGGCTAGTGACTTGACTGTCTACTGCATATGGTAGGGATCAATGTGTGCGGACAAATTATGCTATGAATTTATGAAACTGGACAGAAATAAAAAATGTTATTGTCATCTGAATTATCCAAATCACTCTTCATAATCCCAATTATCACTTCATTGCTAGCTACAAATCCCCATCAATGCCCCCCAAGATAATGGAAATCACCTTGACAGCATTGATTGGTTAAATATCAAATTAAATACCTTTTTTTGCTAAGGGACTTCAATTATCCAGGCATTAACTGCTTGGCAGTTGGCACAGATATCAAAAACTGGGCATTTGGCACAGATGATTAAGCACTTGACAATTGGCACAGAGAATTAGAGTGCTGATAATGAGTGTTTCCTATGGTCCACTGGTCTAGGGTTTGATTCCCTCAGTCTCTATTGCCTAACTGTATGACTTAGCAAGACAAGCACTTAACTCAATACCTGAAAAAGGTCCAAGGAAATCAGTGCTCTCCCTAGTTAACAAATGCAAATAAAATATATAATTCAAACACTTTCACCTCTAAATGGGTATATCAGCATTTCCAAGATTTTTAAATACTAATGTACAGAAGCAAATTGTAAAACAACAAATCAGTTATCTTGGCTATCAGGACTGGTGGCAGTACCCCCACAACTAAATTATGTCATACTTAAGGGCTTCAAATGTGCAGACCTACTTCAGGTTGTATAAGACCTGCACAAAGTTCCCAACAATCCCCCAGAGGGCTGCCACAGTCACTTTTATGTTTTCCGACTGTGTAGGCAGCTGCATGTAAAACTCAGTACCTATCAACCCTAAATATAATGGTAAATTTAGAAACAAAGCTCTTTGATGGGGCTCCCAAATTAGTAAACTGTATAACAAAAGAAGGGAAGTTATGGACAGTTGTAAGAAATGTCCATATCCCTACCTCAAGACCACACTGAAACATATCAGAGAGGAACCTGAGGGTACTATTACAAAATGTAAAGCAGAGTACTAACTTAAGGCGCTACAGATACCAATGGAAACTATGATGCTTTCTTCAGTTATATAAGGAAATTAAGGAATGATGTACAACAATGTACTGAGTTCATCCATATTAATATCATACATATCAGTTTCAAAGGTATAGCCAATATAATAGTAAACAAACTTAGTGCTAACTTATATATGTGCATATGTTTCAGCATTCATGTGTATCCTTTAGGTTAAAAAATGTAAAATACTAGAGAATGCAATAAGTTTATATATATATATATATATATATATATATATATATATATAGAGAGAGAGAGAGAGAGAGCTGGTTTTAAAATTTTAATTGCATATGTAATGAGCATTGAATTTAAATCATATGACTACCTTATGTTGTCTTTTTTTTTCCTTCTCACTGTTAATATCTATCAGATTTTAAGTCTTCAGTTTGCTATGCTACCTGTATATAAGACTAAGTATCGTAATTGCACTCTTATTGTATACATTGTCACTACCTGCTACTACTGTAAAAACTGTCTTCTAGAAGCATTGTTATACAAGATTATTGGTCTTGTCTCCCACTTGACCAATTTATTCTGTTCTAGTCTTTTTACCGTTATGAATGTCTGTTTCTATTTATTTCTTTATTGTATTATACAATTTTCTTTCTACTAACAAAATAGTTTACTAACAATGGAGTTTTTCTCTCAGGGCCTCCGCTGAAAAAGGGCTTTATGCCCAGTTGGACTCTCCCGGTAAACAAATGTAAAATAAATAAATATAGAAAACATATTAATGGGAAATGACTGCGAGATACCAATACTGTGTAGAGTAAGTAAGCAGGAAAATGAATATGTTGCATAGTTTTTCTGGGCCTGGCCATCAAATTCTAAGTGTACATGTTTTGAATCATTGGCTGTATCTCATACTGCCTCAGAAAGCAGAACTGAATTTAATTTAAGCTTTCACAGAACACAGAGTATGACTTTAAAGATAATTTGTCAAATGACTAATAATTATGATGCAGTAAACAGAGTTCTACTTCTAAATTAATTAGGCATTTTGGAAGACTGTATTATATCTAATTGTACTGTGTTGGTTTAAACACAGCATGTTTTGTCAACAAAATATATTAAGTAGTTAAGCATGGAAATATATTTAATATCAGTTTAATTTCCTACATCCCCACAACCTGTTTAATAACTGCCTGTACTATCAGAAAAATACATTAAATCAGTATGTAATTACAGTTAACGGAGCATTAGGCTTTTTCTTTTGTTACTTTAACCATGTTTTTGCTAGTACCACTTTATGAATTCTCCATTCCTGTCATGAGAAATACTGGAATACACTTTCAGATACTATCTTTTCTGTGAAGTAATACTACATGACATCATATCTGAATGCTTTTACTTTAACATTTCTTTTTATAGCATATAATATGCTTTCTATTCCTGGATTGTGTGTTCTCAAAAGAATTTTGCCATGAGGAATATCCTTATGTGGTCTTAAAAGTTGTTTTCATGTTCCACTCTGTGAAACAACCATATATGATCAACATTTTTGCATTCTAATTAAAAGTTCTAGTACCATTTCAACACCTGTATGTAAATAACTTTGACCTGACTATGTAATTTCTTAAATCTGATTTACAGTTGTGTACACAATTATCAAAAGTGCAGTTTTTAGTAGTAATCCTTAGGACGACAGCTCTCTGCATCTTTGATAAACTCTAGAATCAGTATGCCAGTAGCCCTACTGATTCAAAAACCTGTTTGACCACTATCAAGTGATGAAATGTATCAGTGTATACAGTCTTGCATTAAAATTGAGTGGCTTAATGACTTAGTGTTGCCATGTTTCACAAAAACATAAAAACACAAATTCTGATTACATATAAGGGCTGGTTGGCCTAGCTGGTGTGCTAATTCCTCTATCAAAATGTAAATGCAAATCCTGTTTAATAAATATTTTATTTTACCAACTCCTTGTGAGAATTTAGACATATCTGTCCAATAATTTTTTTAGTTCCATCCTAAAATTTTGACCCTGCAATTTCTCCAAGAATGTCATTACAGTTATTGAGCTCTCTTTTCAGGAAGATACTTTCTCGCTTATCCTCTCAACTATATAATTTGTGTTTTAAAATTGTGGCGTCTTGCTGTCATGTATATCCATTTAAAAAAAAACAGCATTCATGTGAATTATGTAGATTATCTTGATATATTTAGATGTTTCATTTATAACTCTCTGTTCCCTTTTTCAGGATTGTATGCTAAATAATTAAGATCTTTGTTTATATGTCTTCTGGTAAATATCTATATTCTGTCACTATTTTTTTTCATCAGATCGACCTTTATTTCTGCTTTCACCTTGTAGAAATATGCAAACAAATCAAGAAAACATTGGATTTTTGGATTTAGCTACAATTGAGTAGTTGTGGTTAACACTAAGAAACATAAGTAGCACAAATGCAAAAAAAAAAAAAAAAAAGTAAATCATAAGCTTCTGCATCCCGACACCCACAGCAAACTGATTATACTTAGGAACAAAAGCAACTGATGCACACAATCCAGAAAGGCTGTTTTGCAATGTGTATCACTTTAATAACATCACTGCATGGTTGTATGTGTTGCAAAGCAGTGCATATCGAATTATGGTAACCCAGTGCACTCATTTACTGTGTCCACTCTGAGCAACTGCAATAACTTGGAGACGCTAACTCAGTGGATTCATTTTCATTTTATTTTATCTATTTCATGTGCATATGCAGAGTCAGAGAGCTGAGCAGACTCAATGCCTGGAATCGATGTTATGTCACACTGTTTGGGGTATCCATTTACAAAAAGATGAAGTCCTCCATTAAGCTGGCATCTGATATGGTGCTGAGCACCAAAGCATGACATTTATCAATCATAGTAAGTTTCCAGATCATGCATTATGGCTGAAAATTCCCCACTGACACAAATATTTTCCAGGAGGGGCTGACACAAACAAACAACTGGTGTGAGAGCCATGGACTAAAACTAAATGCCAAGAAATGCATAAGAGTAGCCTTTGGGAAGTCATCCATCCCTTGTAACTATCATATTGACAACACACCCTTTAGAGATGACCCAGTAGTCAGGGACTTAGGGACACACACAGATAGTAATCTAGCCTTTGACCATCATGTGTCTACAATGGTGAGGAAATCATTCTGTGTTGTGCAACTTGTAAACAAAGCTATGGCATCTAAGTCCAAGGAAGTCATTGTTCCACTGTATTCAGCATTTATCAGACCTATCATATGGCATGTACCTAAACAGGCATATATAACAATTAAACAATTAGAATCTCCACAGAGGTTCCTCACTAAAAGAATACAGGGCATAAGTAAAATGTCCTATGCAAACCACCTCAAGGCCCTATCCTATGTTCTGTCTCCTACAGGCTTTTGAGAGGAGATGTATGACTGTCATGCAGGACATTGTCAGACCCCACTCTGATGGACTTCGTGCATATCCACAATACAAACAGCACCAGAATTACCTGTTCTAAAGACTTAAACCTTGCATGTGATGTAAATAGCACCTGCTGGAGAGGTAGGTATGTATCCCAGAGATTACCCCATCTATGGAACAGGCTCCCCATCCATGTGAAGCAGAGTTCCTCCTTAACCCAATTCAAGTGCAGCTTGGACAATTGGATGGGAAACCAGAAATTCATCCCTAGTTTGGCACCTATGTCTCTAATAGACACATGTAACCTTTAAATGGTTAATCTCCCAGACCCATGCTTACACTTATCAAGGGTATCTGAACTTGTCAAAGATTTTGGATGCATGGCTAGGCTTAAAAAGAGCTTTGTGGTCATTAGCCTAGTAATCACCTAAGAACCTAATGTGTTAGAATCCAGAATACACCATACAAAAAAGACTGCATTTCATATTTATTGACATTGCAGATAGAGGTTATTAACAATTTATAAAGACAGACAGCAATTATTATTTTTAGTAGAAATGGCTCTTTCTTTATATCCCAGGACAAAAGTGGCCATCCTTGTGGAATTATACTTGCTTAATTGTATATCATTCCATTCTTGTCATTAGATCTCTTCTATCTACTACAGTACAAGGTTATCAGCTCTCCAAGGCAATATTATTTTGCATTTTTAACCACTGCACCTAGGCTGTTATACATTAAGACATTGTTTCTCTATTACAAACTCCATTTTCATTCTTTCTACACCTATGTATTCCATCAAACCTCCAGATTTGAAAACATCTCAGGCAGTTTGAATCCTAGCCACTGTGATGTTGTCACTGCTCTAAACCTTAGATGTAAATTCATCCAACATTTTCAGGGGGCATGATAGAGCAATAGTCAATACTCTATGGATTCAGTCTACATCCACTGCTCTAAAGACTGTTTGAACTGTCAAACAACAATGATATTTTATAATCTTCAATGTTAATGAACAGCAATATCTAAGCAAAACAGATCCTTAAAGTACTCTAGACTAACCAAGCATTTACTTTAATAAACCGATGCTGACCAAGTAGTACAGCATATGGAAAAAATCTGTTATTTAGATAAAAGGAACCACAAAGTAACTTAATAGGTATTGTTTGAGGCTAGAGTTCACTTTAGGTATGGAATTCAGATGACTACTCCAAGATTTGTTTTTTCATACATTTACAATGTTTATAACTGTTCTCTGTTTAGGATCTTTAGGTTGTAACATAAAACTACCAGACTGAATAGTGCCTTGCATACTGTTAATGGATTATGTGAAAGTGGTCCATATAGATCAGTGCCCCCAGTTAAACACATTTAAATACATGAATAAATATAATAACAGTGCTGTAGCATATCCTGTTAAAAACTGAATATGCAATGGCCAATATGCATAAAACAAATGTATCAAATGTTTTCAATGATGGGCAGGGTTAGCACTGAAAGCATCACCCTGAATAGTCGTTTTTCATAGACACTCAGTAAGATGGGTAAAGAAAGTGCTACCTCAGTTTAGGTTGACTTAAGAATATCACATTTACTTACATTAGAAACAAGAATAGTTATTACTATCAACTTGCTTCAAACCAGACTGGAATAAGGACTCACAATAACTATTTTTATTCACTTTAGAAAATATTGCATTAATTCAGACTACTGAGAATAAAAGTTTCAGATTTTTGTGTTTGATGAACTAAAGAGAACATTATTGTTTTACAATATCCAAGTGCAGTTGGCTCTCATTTAATGCAAGAGGTGCAGTTCTAGTAAATACATTAATCTACAAAATATTTAATGAGAGATATTGTCCACCCCTAAAATCAAAATTGTTTGAAAGAGAGCTACCATACTCACCACAGAACAACGGTAATTTGTTTTTAATCAGGTCCCTCGTCAAATTTATCGTTACTGAAAGAGCCTGGACCAAGATAGCAAAGATAGCATAAGCATGCTGAAATGACCCACTGCAGCAAATAAGGCAATTAGAAGGCCTGAAGTCATTACAAAACCAACTTAAATCTAACCTTGCTAACCTAAATAATTGCAGCTTTAGATATCCTAGCTAGGTAATCCACATTACCAAGGTTGCTTGTAAAACTCATCCTTCCTGCCTATCAATACTTATTGCTTGCACATGCTAATCACTTCATGCTTTCTATTTATTGTTGTGGGTTCATTAGATTATTCCAAGCTGTAAAGTGTTATAACTAGCTGATTCTGATGTTTGTAACTGCTTTCTATATTATTGTTAATTGCAATGCATATGAATATGTACTCTCCAGCTTGGGCCTGAATATGGCCCAGTTATATCAATGTTCTCCCCTGGTTAAAGATCAAACAAATAAATAAATATATAAATACACAAACAACCAAACAAACAAAGATATAAATAAAAATAAACTTCAGTTCATGTTAGGAGATGGTTATTAGCAGTTGTAGAAGTTTTATTTAAGGTGGTGGATTCTTCACCTTCTATTAATATTAGGAAATTGTTATGAGCTAGTGATGGAGATAATGTTATTTCTTGAGCTTCTATATTTCTTTAATAATTGCTTTTCTATATGCAATTATAAGTATATGAGCTCATCACTTTTATGTATTGTATACAAATATGCCTATGAATTCTAACTATCTTTAGAATGTATTTGTATGACTTATATGATGGCGTTTGTTAACCATTTGTAATTGACTGTCTTCCTGTGTAGATCAGGTTGTGATTGAAAAGGGTCCATGGACCAACTCACTTACCAGTTAACAATGAAATCAATAAATCAAATGAAAATCTCAGAGAGATTAATAAAAAGCTTATCCAGACTGAAGCAAGAGTGCCTCCTTGTGTTTGATAAGATTTGGTAAGAACTCTGAAGAAGCCAGTGGTTGTACATGGAGAACACGCTTAGTTATTTGGTTTTGCAATAAACTGAAGCGACTGACCTTGGTGGTCCATTTTGATTTTTTTATTTTTATTTTAAGTTGTTAGTTGGTCCTTGTGGACTAGTGTTGTTTTTTTCATGGTTTGTTAAAGGGAGATCTGTTTTATTTGACAGACTAATTCACATGTTCAAAGCATTAAGTGTCACTCTGTACACAAATCATTGGTTAAAAACTCTGGTTAAGCAATAGGACACAGTAAATTTTGGTAGATGAGCATGCGTCTATCTTTCATGGGATTCACATTAGTGATGCATGGAGATTTGTACTGGTGCCGTTGTTCTCTGACATTAAACCTTGAGAAGGATTATAAATGACCACATACAGTGCAAACTGGGAAACATAATTATCTCAGTAAAACATGTTGAAGTTCTCCAAGGTATTCATCAAGAAATACACACGTGTCACTGTACTAATGACCACAAAGTAATTAACAAAATGGAGGAAGATCAAGTTCTATATGTTACTTAATGACTGAAAGTCCTTTGGTGAGCAAAGACAAAATATACATATAGCTATGTGCAAAAGACATCCATCCTAACGGAATAAGCACAGACTAGTTTTGGTAGATGTCAGCTTTTTCAGTGATGTAATAATGGCCATTGTTTAAACACTTACAAAACACATACAATCACATTTTACATCAATAAAACTTCAGTTGTATAACACAGATACACATCTTGAATCTGATGTTTAAAAAAAGGCCACAAGAAAAGTATCAGATTTCATTGTTCGGACTACATCATTGTTCACCTTGCAGTGACTGCTCTGCATATATGCATGTATGAAAAGTAAACAATGTACATTAGTACCAAAATGACACTGGAAATTAGAAAATCGATCGCCTGCCATAGTAAATTTGTGGTTTATAAAGCCACCTGCTCTTGTCTCACCTTTTATGTTGGTAAAGTATTAAGGATGTTAAAAAGTACGATTTTTAGAACACGAGTGGCATTAAAAGTGGAAATATCACTAATGCATTTCAGAAACACTCTTTAAAACCATTTGTATTCATTTATTTAGGGTACGCTACAGGTACTCAAGTCCCAAGTGCTCAAAAATTGCTGTCCTGAAGCCAAGGACCCAAGTGCCTTGTAGCTCATGTAGACCACTGGTCATGCTCAAACTTGAATATGAGTTCAGGCAAACATCCATTGGGAGGGAGCAGGACATGTTTTTAGGATTCGGGAGCAGGACTTTTATGTTAACGAACAAGTAGGAAATTTTAGGGGTAGGGAGTGGGAAGGGAGTTTTATATTTGGGGAGGTTGGAGTTTTATGGTTAGCAAATGGGAAGGGAGTTTAAGGATAAGGGAGTGATTTGGTAATTTAGGTATAGGGAGGGAGGTTGAAGTTTTAGTTTTAGGGAGTGGCATGGGAATTTTAGGGTTAGGGAATGGGAAGGGAGCTTTTGCGTTAGAGTTAGGGTTTTGCAAGCACTATGGAAGCTACATAGTTATAAGAGATCACATTAGTGGGAGTTTGAGCACTTGCCTATTCAAGCAAGTGGCAGTAAGCCAGCATATTGTGAGCATATAGCACACAAGTGCTTGCATTGACCCATTTATATTTTTATTTATTTATACGTATTTGTTAACTAGGTAAACCCACAGGACAAATTGCCCCACAGCAAAATTCAACATCCTGCATCAATATTTATTTTCAGAGGTATTCATCATTTGATCTGGTTTACAACTAATAAATTGAGCTGGTTGATGCATTATCTACTAGGAAACAGAGATAGATCATTAGTGTAGGGGCTTTGTTCAATCCATGACTAAATTAATATTTATAACAAAATCATTTATTTGTTGACTTAAAGTGGTAAGTAAGAAATGGAATTTTAAGGTTTGACTTCATGGGGTCACTATGAATTTACACATGAAATGTTTTTCATGACCTTGTGGTGTTTTTGTACTTTTTACTACAACAGATTCAGTATTTGAAGTACACATATTTTAAATAATGTTGCCCAGTTGAAGTTTTATTATTTGTAAGAAGAAGAAATTCCTGAGCTGTTTGCAAACTTCCACCTTACCTTTGGGCTGCTTCTGACTTATACCTTTCTCCTGATTGTACACCCTAACACACCATAGTAGGTGTACTTTAGGTATATACCTGCTGTATTCTAGCTCTGTTGATTATTTTTTTCTGATAGATGGTGTCCAGATTATGCTAGCTGAAGTCCAATCCTGCCCGGTCCATTTACCCTCGCTGTGCACAGGCTCAGTCTGCTCCCCTGTCCTACCCCCCAATTCCAACCTACTCCCACCTCTTGTACATTTATTTTACACAAGCCAATCCCACCAATTTCACTCAGTCAATTATATCCCAACTATCTCTCCACTCCCTCTAACAACAAAATAACCATTCCCACTAAAAAACAGTCAGTCATATCCCAATTATCTATCCACTCGTTCTACCAACAAAGCTACTCCTCTCACTACAACCAACCCACTAAGAACAAATACTCCTCAAGTACTCTGCTTAAATATGATTACTTAAATTCCCCTACCTCACATAAAATAAATAAACACTCTTTCATACCATAGCTCTATCATACATTACTGTAAACCTCAAAATATACCATATAGCCACTTATCTCAATTACTCCACAAAATCTTATAAACTACAAAATATTAACCCTACACTGTACTATTATTCTAATTCTTACATTCGTAGCTCAGCTAACCTCCTACCATATTCATTTCAATGTTATATTATATTCCCATTCTTGCCCATTTCCCAACCCCTGAACATTGAAACCAGCCATGCTCACTATATCCCCAACAATCTTTAATTGTTCACAAATTGATCTACTTCTTCTTCTTTTGGCTTTTCCCAGTTAGGGGTCACTGCAGCAGAACTCTGGTCCGCTAATGATTGGCAGTAGATTTTTATGGTGCTGAGGTGCCAGCCCGATGCCCAACTTTCAACGAAGGCACGCCACTTCACGCATGTCTTTCGAATGGCACTCGACCATGGGGAGGAAATGCAGATTCCACACAGAACGTGCTCCAGCTGAGAATCGAATGGGAGAACCTCTTGCTGTGAGGCGACAATGATTGATCTACCCACAATTAAAATACATCCACAACCATCCTACACACATATATCCCTTCAATATGACAAATTTATATCTAAGCACCTAAAACTTATATTCTTCACAACATCCCAATTTACTCTTAGTGGAGACATACACCCAAACCTCAACCATGTAAACAACTCTTCTGTTCCCACCACTAACAACAAAATGTACTAAACATCAGCAGGAAAGGAACTGATGTCTAATAATAAATCTAAATATAAGAAGCATCCTGAATAAAATACAAAAATGCATGCAACCCTTTCATTATACTCACCAGATATACTTCTCACTGAGATATGGCTCAAAGTAGAAATTAGTGACAATAAAATAATTCCCCCAGGGTGCAACACATACAGGCATGATTGAAAAACCAAAAGAGGTGGTGGCACTGCTTTACTATTCAAAAACAACCATACAATTGAAATTGTTTAATCACAACCCACATACTTTTAATAAAGCAGGGTTACTTTCACCAGAATAAAAATCAGCACAAAGAAAAACTTAAATATAATTGGATCCTATATTCTTCCCAGTAATAACATCAACATACTAGAATCCATCCTACAATGGTCAGCAGAAGCACTCCCCCTGCATTCTCTAGTATTTTACATTTTTTTAACCTAAAGGATACACATGAATGCTGAAACATATGCACATATATAAGTTAGCACTAAGTTTGTTTACTATTATATTGCCTATATCTTTGAAACTGATATGTATGATATTAATATGGATGAACTCAGTACATTGTTGTACATCATTCCTTAATTTCCTTATATAACTGAAGAAAGCGTCATAGTTTCCATTGGTATCTGTAGCGCCTTAAGTTAGTACTCTGCTTTACATTTTGTAATAGTGCCCTCAGGTTCCTTTCTGATATGTTTCAGTGTGGTCTTGAGGTAGGGATATGGACATACTGGGTGACTTCAACATCAATTGGTCCTCTTGTAACTCACTGCACCCTTCTGACCATATTAACCACCATGGCTTCACTCAAATAATCCAAACTTCAGCCAGGATAGAGAAAGCATCAATAAAGGAGTCCATTCTCAACTGAAACTTCACTAACTGACCTGCATTATCATATCACGCTAATAGCCGCCCTGACTCAGTGAACACCCCCACATTTGCTCTCCACTGTCATGAAAATCCAGTAAAATTTTCCTCTTTCTGACAAATTCGATATTGAAAAATCTTCAAATCTCAAGACTTTATGTCCACCCTCAAACTCTGTAATTGGAATCCACTGAAATTCCTCACCCTAGACAGTGCAGTAGAATATTTCAACACTACCTTTCTAACCATCCTAAATAACATGCCCCCCATCAGAACAGTAAGAATAAAGTCCAGCTATGCCCCTTGGCTTACAAAAGAAACTAGGACACTTCTAAAAGAAAGAGATAAAGCTTTGGAAACTTGGATCCATGATAAAACTGCAACAAATCAACAGAAATACCACAAACTAAGGAATAAATCAAAAAAGCAAATAAGACTTGACAAAAAAAATTACTATACCGATATACAATCTAACCACAAAAAGAACCCCAAAGAAATCTGGTCTGCTAATAACAAAATCCTTCAAACAGGCCAAACTAGCACACCCTCCCCATCCACCAGTAACTCTTCTGACAATATTGCCATCCAGTTTAACAAATATTTCACTAAATCCATAACTACCCTCACTAAACATAACTGTCCAAAACCTCCTGCAAATCCCTCTACATTACGTCATAAAAACAACCACTTCTTCCTCCAACCAGTCCCAATAAAAATATATATATAAATATTTTAATAAACTCAAACCCACAACCCTAGCAATACATCAAAATTGCAGCAGAAGCCATATCATACCTAGTCTCTTTATTAATCAATCACTCCATCTCTGAACGATATATCCCTGCTCTCTGAAAAATATCACACATAATACGATTACACAAAGGAGGAAACTCTACTGAGCGATCCAATTATCGGTTCATTGTTATTCAATCACCTTTATCTAAAATGCTTGAAAAGTACATACATACTCAATCTTAAACCATCCCTTATCCAATAAGCTTCTATCTAATGCCCTGCTTGGATTCGGCCCCAGTCACAGCACAGCAGGAATGAAGACAACCTTGTATCTTCTATCTGTCTTAACCTATCCAAAGCTTTCGATATGGTTTCTCATAATAAACTCTTAGCAGGGCTACCTGAACTCAGTCTAAGCTACTCCACCCTTGCTTCATTCCAGGACTACTTATCAGAGCACCAACAAGTCGTAAAATGGCAAAATAACCTATCTCCTCTATTACCTGTTACTTTAGGTGTTTCGCAAAGGTCTATCCTTGGCCCCTTCTCTTCATTTCATTTTCATATAACCTTCATACTTTCACTCTGCATAATACATCGGTCCAAAATGCAGATGATTCAACCCTAATCTGCTCTGCCACAACCCTCCAAGAACTTCAAAAAAATAACACAAGAATCCTTTACTGCAGTTGAAGCATGGATATCTGATGCACAACTCATACTCACCTCTAACAAAACTAAGCTGATGCTATTTCATCCCAGAAAAGCCACTGATCCCGCCCCTTCATTCAATATAATGTCAAGCAACAAAACCCCTATTACACCAGTCCCCCAAACCAAACTTCAAGGTGTTATAATTGATCAGAACATGAAGTTCAACCTCGATATTGCCCAAACAATAAAAACATTCACAAAAAGCTTGGAACGTTATACAGATGCAAAATAATACCTTTCCAATAATACTAATACCATTATTGCCAGAACCCACCTACTTTCCACACTTCCCTATGCATCCCCCATATTCATTAACATCAAGAAATCTAACTTAGCCAAAATAAACACCTGCTACAGTAAAATAGCAAAGTTTGCAACTGACTGATTTTGCCTTTAGGTCTCATCACTGTCAGACCCTAAAACAGTCTTTGCTCACTGTATGTGCACTATCTTATTATATCTCACTACTCTTAAAAAATCAATTGCAGCCATTTATACATGGCGTCAACCTTACATTGTATTACTTGAAACACCTCTCGTGCTCACTTATCTTGTTTAAAAACTAAACTATGCTACTCAGCATTAACATATAAACATCTGACTCATCTTTCCTACGCTTTATGCTTTCTTATCCCCAACCACTCCTATTTCTTCTTATCTCTGTGTGTTATCACTGCCACCTATGTATTTGGATACATCTTGTTTATTGTATAAAGTGAGATATATTACTATATTGTAACTACCACTAATGAAAACACTGGGAATTGTATATGACAACACTTTTTTAAAGTTTTTAAGATATTCTATCTATTGTAAACCACTGTAATAGATTATTCCTATTTTTATATATTTTTGTAATATTTTGTACTGCTTATGTTGGAGCCTTTCTCCCTGGGCCTCTGCTGAAAATGGGCAGCCTGCCTAGTTGGACCTTCCCGGTAAACAAATGCAAAATAAAATAAATAAATAAATAAATAAACCTGATTTCCTCAGTCACCATTGAAGATCACAGTGTCATCTACCAAAAATGGTATATATTTTTCCTCTCAGGCTGGAATGCTGCTGTGTGTGGATATATGTGCATTTTGGCTTTTGCCCAATACAGAACTTTCAAAAGCTAAGGGATATATGTGACTGTTCACTGAAGTTACTGTTCTGCCTACAGTCTGCTGGTTGCTCAGTGGTGTATGCTCTGGAAAGTAGTGGGACAATATGAGTGTTACCTGGGTTGTTTGAATAGTAATACCGACCTCAACTTTAATGTCAGTAATTATAGCTTCATTAGACTTGGAAAAGTGACATGAAATTACGATTAGAAAATAAATGGTCAATTATAAAAATATGGCATTATCAATCTCAACCAAGATCTATGGACAGTTATACGCAACAATTTACACACTGACCAATGTGCATCTACCAAAGGCAGAAAAGCAAAGTTCTGTGGCTTATGCAGCTTGTAAAGAAAATATTTAATCACCTCATGGCAATCATTTTACTACCTTGTACCTCGCTAATCTGATTAATTACTGAATACAGTTCTGCATTTTATAGTCCTTGAGCAAGTCACCTTGAAGATGGATGATTCCTTACTAGAAAATCACTGGTTTGGAAAATCTGAATTATTCAAAAAGTGTTTCTCAGTTCTTCTTTTGCTCTCTTTAAGTCACTCTACTTCAGTTTGAAAGTTTGTGCCTGGGACTCATTGACCAAGGAAACAACACCACATTAAGGAAACTAATACTAAAAATAAATATTAGTGACAGAAAAATGTTTTAACAATGCCTCACAGAATCCCTGGGGTTCAGAAACATCAGTTTTTGCCCCCATGCAATGGTTAATTAATGTGACTGAAGTAGAAAGAGGAAACCTGAAAGTGATTAGGAGTCAATTAGCATAGTAAAGACTAAGAAATTAAACAAGTCCCTTTTGAAAATCAAAAATATCCTGTAGAGAAAAGTATGGTGTGACTATGGTCTTGGGACCCAGTATGCTTAACATAGACTGCATGTAATACTCTCATGACTGTGAGGATCAACGTGTGCAAGACAGAACTCCTATGTAAACTGTTGTGAGCTATAATAAAGGCTTTTCAGTTAAATCTCAACTAAATTATGCTGCTTAATGGGAAGAAAATGGGTGTACAGAACAGTCAGAAAGAGGAAAAGAAAATGGAAGGACACACATGGGTAAGGGAAAAGAAGAATGGATGGATGAGGTTTATGGGACACTGACAGGACATATGGGGAGAATGTGTGGATAAAATATCAGCTGATGTATTGTTGGCATAGTTGTTTAGGGGGCGGGTCAATCTCTTACTAATGATTGGGTGCAGGAGGCCACAGGAGACTTTGTTAGGTGGTTACGAAGTGCTTTATTCAAGACAGTATGAGGCAAGTTTGTAGAAGGTAGAGGATACAGGCTTTACTGAGGGTGGGGGATAAGTTTGCTTTCTAAACTGTGCCAGTCTGCATCTCTCGGTCGTTGGGTGGTTGAAAGAAAAATTGTTTTGAAAATGTGTCTTTCTGTTGTTTTGTGTTGTTGGGGAGAAGTGCTTTGCAAAATGTAAATCTTTGTTGAAGGGTCGTAGTGATTTCTCAAAATCTGTCTCATTGCTGTTTGGAGATCTCAAGGAATTGTTTTCAAAAGATGTCTTTTTTGTATGGGTGTGGGGGAACTCCACACGTAATTAATATGGACTGAGATATACTTAATATGCAATCTTGTGTGGGGTCATTTACTGCACTGTTATAACTTGTTGATACTTGTTAACCTCTGCTATCTCTGAAAAAACAAAAAAACAAAAAAAATCTTGCTTTTTTCCCACTTTTCTGAGATTTAAAAAAGTTCAGTTACAGGCTTGCTGTTCTTGAGCTGTTTGCAAGTTTCTGTGAGGCCATTTTTTGCTTGGGCTAAACTAAAGTCTCTCTGTTGATCAGTGGCAGTGAAAAACATTAAGCAGCCTGCCTGCCCCTGTTGGAGTGGTTACTGACTTGAAACTGTAGTTTTATTGGCCATTTTGGGTCAATTCCAAAACTCCTTCATCTTCCTCTCTTAAAACCCTCTTTTGCACGGTTTTGCATGTTTTTGTGCATAGCACAACAGCGGGCAGTGCCGCCTAATTGGGTTTAAACTATTCCTGGCTCCACAAAGTCTGCTCTTCACTTTTTCCCTTAGAACTGCTGTATCTCTCAATTTAAACACCATATTCTCATTCTAAGGCCCTTCACTGGTCCAATTAAGTAATCCTACAAGTTAGCACTATTAAACCATAAGCACTACTTACTCTTATACTCTCTACGATTACCCTGTCCTCTATTGGTCCATCTTAAATTCAGTTTCCCTGTTACTCTAGCATGTCCAAAGGTCAGTCAATGGTTTCCTCTCCAGTCCAGCTGGTGAATCTGGGAATTTTGAGGCAATGTTACAATTGTCTCATGTATACGGACAACCCTCTCCTCCTCCAAACAGGTTGAAATATATGTGAGAGATGCAACTATTTAGCCAAACTGGAGGCTGAGCTCTCTCATCTCAAAACTGGTGTAACCAGTCAGGAGGAGAAGGTAACCTCACACAACACAATTCCAGTATCACATAGTCCCACCACATCAGAGAACCAAACACATAAATACACAAAAACATACTTGGAGGTTCTAAATAAAAATCTACCTAAGCAACAGAGACCTCCAAAGCAGACATCCAAGCAAATGCTACCTCAAAACAAAACACACACAACACATAACCCACAAAGTCAGTGTGCCAAGCAGCCACAGCCCTTAAGGCTGAATAACACACCTGATACTCTTGTTATAGGTGACTCTATTGTCAGACAGACTGACATCCTGCTCACCAGGCTGAATAAAGAGAATGTCACGGTGAGCTGCCTGTCGGGTGCTAGGATCCGACACATAACGCAAGCACTCAGGTCACTCCAAAGCAAATACAAATATTACTCAGTCATTGTACATGCTGGTGTGAATGACCTGAGATGTACCTCCCTGGACTACATGAAAAGAGACATAGAGGAGCTCTCTGATCATGTAGCCCAGGCTGGTATGACCCTGACCTTGAGTAGCATCTTACCCTCACCTAGAATGATGCCACAGTACAAAGACAAAATGATCGATTTTAACAATTGGCTAAAATTTTGGTGTCATTCAAAGGGGATCCAGTGTCTGTCAGCCTGGGATGACATGCTCGACAAGCCACGTTGCTTCGCTAGGGATGGCTTGCACCTGTCACCACTGGACTTTCGGATATTGGCAAAGGCTCTTGCCACCCCCATAGTGCCTTTTTTAGGCAAGGCTCAAAAGTCAAACCCACCCCCATAGACAGCACAAGGAACAAGAAACTAAGGGTAATGCTGCTAAATGCCAGAAGTCTTAACCTCAAGATGCACGCATTAGAAGCTCTCCTCAGTATGGAGAACATCGATATCTGTGCAGTGACAGAAACCTGGTTCAAGGCTCCAGAGAGCACCCCAGTACTACCAGGCTATACCTCGTATCATGCTTTTCGGCCCCAAAACCCGGACCGAACCACAAAAGGAGGGGGAGTTTCCATATTTATCAAGGATTTCCACACCTCCAGGTTAGTGGCATTGCACGAAGTATCGGAGACCATCCATGTGCAACTAACTACGACCCTTCAACAAAGATTTACATTTTGCAAAGCACTTCTCCCCAACACCACAAAACAACAGAAAGACACATTTTCAAAACAATTTTTCTCTCAACCACCCAACAACCGAGAGATGCAGACTGGCAAGACTGCTTTTCAGTTTATAGCATCCTACAGACCACCCTCTCAAAGTCAGGAATCCCATTCGGCCTTCCTGAAAACATTGGAGAACATGAAGATCTCTCCGAACACCATTATATTGGGTGACTTCAACTACCCAAACATTGACTGGGAGCACTACTCAAGCCCCAGCACCTTAGCCCAAAGATTCCTGGAAATTATAAACTCAAATGCTATGGAACAACTAGTCACCACTCCCACAAGAGGGGACAACATACTAGACCTGATCATTACCAACATGGGGACTCTATGCTCCACACCAGAAGTATATCCCTCATTGGTAAGATCAGACCATAAATTAATTTCACTGGATGTCCACATCCCGACCCCACCCCCAGCCCAGAAAACCACAGTGAAAAACTTCTCAAAAGCGAACTTCTCACTTCTCAAAACCGAAGTGGAATCCTTCAAGGCCCCAGGGCCACTAGAAACTACAGCCCAAACTGCAGAGTCCTATATAAATGCATTCTACGGACATCTCTAGGAATGCATGGATCATGCTATCCCAAACAAAACCAAGACCCAATCATCCAAAGGCAGGCGTCCAGTCTGGTGGACCCCTGCCATAAATAAACTATACAACAGAAGGAGGAAGCTACTACATGATAGAGCAAATTCCCTAATAGGGAAGGCATCTCTGATCAGTACTAGCAAAAAATTATGATCCCTCATAAAATCCTCCAAGGCCAGCTTCGAGAGAAAAATTGCACAGGACACCAAAGACAATCATAAGACTTTTTTCAGTTATGTTAGAAACCTGGGATGCAACTCCCAGACTTGTTCTGAGTTGATTCTAAACGACAGAAAATACACTGAACCCACAGACATCGCCAATATCCTGGCAGACAGGTTCAGTGCAAACTTCTCCACCCCCCTCCCCCCCCAAAAGAGCAAGAATCTATCCCGGCAGAGGGCTGCCTCCCAAACATCTCAGATGCTCAGGTGAAGGCTGCACTCTCCAAAGCAAAAAACACTGCTTCCATGGGACCAGATGGCATCCCAGGTTGCGTCCTACATGGACTACAAGAGGAACTAATCCCTCAAATAAAACAGCTATACAATCTCAGCCTCACTACAGGATATGTGCCCACAGAATGGCGTACAGCAACAGTGGTCCCACTCCACAAAGGTGGTGCCTCTATGGACCCTGGAAACTATCGCTCCATAAGCCTGACTAGCTTAGTCTGCAAGGCTATGGAGAGGATCATCATGGACCTCATAAACAAAGACATTGGGGACCTACAGACACTAGATCCTACCCAGTTCGGCTTTGTCAAGGGCAGATCCTGCCTTTTGAACCTGGTTGACTTCTTTGAAACAGTCACCAAAGCCATAGATGAATGGAAGGTAGTCCACACAGCCTATCTGGACCTTGCAAAGGCATTTGACACAATGCCCCACTCGGGCATCATAGATAAGCTATCCAGCTTAAATATAAACCCCTATGTCACAAGATGGGTCGCAAACTGGCTCAAAGACAGAACCCACAGAGTGAGAGTTGTTGGAGCCATGTCAGACTCGAAACCAGTCACAAGTGGCGTCCCACAGGGTTCTGTCCTGGGACCACTGTTGTTCGGTATATACTTTTCCGAGGTACAGGCAAACGTGGGAGGATTATGGCTCACCAAGTTCGCAGACGACTGCAAACTGGGCGCCATAATCAACTCTCCAGCTGACACAAACATCCTTCAAAAAGGTCTCACAGAGACAGATAACTGGTGCCAGCGCCATGGTTTAAAGCTAAATGCCAAAAAATGTATAGTCATACCCTTTGGCAAAAACAATGTGCCCACAAATTACCACATAGGCAGAAACCCATTAAGTACAGAGAAAGTTATTAGGGACCTGGGGACCCAAGTTGATAGCAATCTCTCCTTTGAAAACCACATTGCCAAAGTGGTTAGAAAGACCTTCTACATAGCCCACCTCATCACGAAGGGTTTCACATCTAGATAAAGAGAGGTAATCGTGCCCCTTTATTCATCCCTCATCAGGCCCATCATAGAATACAATGCCCCTTTTGGGATGTACCTTACCCGACACCTGCAGCAATTAGAAAGACCCCAAAAGTATCTCAGCAAGAGGATCAAGGGTCTCAAACAGATGCCATATGCTGCTCAGTTAAAAAAAACTCCAGCTCTACTCAGTTGCATACCGCCTACTTCGAGGTGATCTATGCCTGACATACAAAGCTATGACAAATCCAGGATTAATGGACATGCTCCACCTCAGTAAATCTAAGTCCCTTAGAGCCACATGCTCGAGGGACTTGAACCTCAGCACAGAAATAAATAGAACTTGCTGGAGTGACAGGTTCATAACCCAGAGGCTCCCTTCACTCTGGAATAGAATTCCAGTTCATGTGAGGCAGAGCACCTCACTGAATCTCTTCAAGAAGAATCTCGATAAGTGGATGGGGGATCGTAGGTTTGTCCCAGGGATTACTCCCGTGTCACTATTAGACAGAGGCACAGTAAACTAAACCTTAAAAAGGGCACAGTATACTCAAATCAAGGCGTGGCATAAGCCATACAGAATCAGGCTAGGCTTATAATTGCCCCAGGGCAGATAGCCTAGTATGAATCTATGAACCTATGAACCTATGAGTATGCTACACTGGGCCAACTTATAGTTTTACTTGCATGTACATATACATGTACCACTTGGGTCATCACATGGGTTGTAAATGACATACTCATGGATGGCTAGCAGTAGGCCTCAACTTCCTGTTGTGCTGCATGCCTACAAAGGCCAGCAACCATACTCTTCCCATACCTGTTGTTTCTTTGTAACTCTTTGTCTTGGGACAAGTTACAGAACATCAAACAGTAAATAGGAACACACTTAACAGCTGGTAGCCATCAACATGAGTGCTGGAGCCAGTATATCTAATTCTGTGGGGGCCATGCTACACAGAACAAATTTAGCATTAATGCTACTCCTTCCTCAAACCTAACT
>NC_056729.1:166661180-166708680 GCF_019279795.1 Protopterus annectens
TAGTAAGTGAGTGTAAAATGGACAGTTATGTCTGGTATGAAACCCATGTGAAGGTGGGATTGGTATGTTGTGGAAGGATAGTAGGTATATTTGGGGAGGTAGGTTGGGCTGGAAGATAGACAAGACAGAATACAGGGGTGGTATATGACACATGTGGTGGGTAAACACCTTGGATGGGGAGTGGTGTTTGGAATGTGGAAGCCCATGAGCCCTCATATGGAAACAATGGGCCCCATGGGCAATCACAATTGCACCTTCACGGCCCTGAAAGTGCCTGGGCTGGGGGCTGAGCAGGAGGCACATGAGGACCCTGTTATTGTGTACTGAGGACCTCAAGGTGGTGTAGCACATCACCCAAGTCTCTGTGGAGCTCCCTATGCACCAGACCCTGAACCTGACTTTGGGTGGCAGGATCCTGTTTGTGTGTGCTCCCGGGGGGGGAGAACACCATCCCCTGAGGTGGTTTCACCTGAAGGTAGTGCAGGACCAGCAGATGATGAGGTCCTGCGGTGGGTCCCAGATGTGCTGTGGCCTGGTAACATGGCCAGATGAGGTGGGAGAGGTGGGTCTGCTGGGAACTGTCTTCCCAAACACGCTATTGTGTCACAGTTATAGAACATATGTGGGTAGCAATAGTCCACACATTCCAGGATTATGTCTAACTGCATGCATAGATATCCCCATTAACACAAAACACCAGATTTGGAGCAGTCACATAGCAAGCAGAACACATGCATATATGGAACCATAGTGGCCCTTACAATGGCCTGCAGGTGACATTGTTCGCTACAGGCCACCAACAATAGTGTTTGAACATGGAACATGACTAAAAATACATTGCACAAATTGTTGTACAATACGATATATGTCCCAACAGTAGGTTTGCTGTAAACATACCCATTGAGTTGTGTGTTCAGATTATTGTTGCAGATATGGGAGAGACAGAGATGTGTATTAACAACTATTATATCTTTGCAGTATGAGGTCCTCAGACCTTTTTTCCTCTTTATGTCTTTCAGGCACCATGTTATGGGAATGCTTGCTGGTTTACTCCCCCCCTGAAGAATGAGGTGATTATACATCACTTTGTGCAGCACTACCACACCCTGTTTGGACGTACAGCCCATGATCTGCAGGAGAGGACCACCTGGTGGAATGAGCTCGTCCACAGGGTAAATGATGTCGACCTGCATAACCGCAGTTATGAGCAGGTCCGACATTGTTGCACTCACCTACTCCGCCATGCATGTCAGCATGCTGCTGCAGTTAGGAGGGACCAGCTAGCCACAGGGGGGTTCATGCCATCCAGCCCCCACTGACATATGCTGAGGAGCTCCTCACCAGCCTTGGGGCACCTGCCCACCTGCAAACACAAGACCCTGCAGAGAGTATTGTGGATGTGGGTGCTACCCACACAACGGATGAGGAGTGTGCAGCTAAGGCCACAGAGCACATCAATAGACAACTGTTGCTTATCCATCTGCATCTGTAGAGTTTAATCATGCATATCTGAGATAAAATATATATGGTCTGTTGCTGCGTTGTAGTAATAAACAGATGTGCATAATCTGTAGTATTGTGGGTTTGTACTGTTGATGTACTGTATTGCTGCTCCCACCCTGTACCAATGCCACAGGTGTAGCTACTGACATCACATCTCTCACACAACTATGTAGGTCCCTCTGGTATACTTCTGGGGCAGCAGTCTGTAGCTGGTGCATATTGTGTTATTTGTTCAGGTTTGCCAATACACTGGCCATGTTATGGCCATGGTATTTGCCATGCACACATTTAACACACCTACCCATAATGCATGCTGTATATGTTCACTTATTGTTGCTGTTAACTGCATTGCATTACAGTGGTCACCATGATTGCATATCTGAAGGGTATGTAAGAGTCCTGCAATATAACTAACAACCTGTCATTGTAAGATATGTGCACAGAGATGAACATAATGGTGGGACAAATGGCCTACAGTAGGAGCATTTCTGAAACATCACCCTTATACAGTGCTACAACAGCATATATGCCACTATTACAATGGCAACTGTTACAGATCTACACAACGGCATATCACAATACCGCATTCACAACCCTTACAACCTGTAATGTGGTCCTAACATGAGCAATGAATGCGTAATATGGAATCCTATATTATGACAGTAAATATGTGGAATACATACCTTAACAAACACTGGAAGCATATGTGTGCATACACTCCAAATAACTTATTGTGGAAGCAGCTTTTGAGGTACTGACAGCATTCACTCTTCATGAGTATGGACATTCCAGCAAGTACAGGTCATCAATGTCACACCAAGAAATGGTCTGCTGTCCAAGACATTTGTCCATCAAATCTGTCCACTTACCTGCAACAGAGCCAGCCATGGCTTGCACACATCTTACAAACCATGGAATGGATCCCATACCCAATAGGTAGCATGCAGAAGTGGGACATGTAGCCTTACCTTACCATTCCGTATACCATGGCAAACAGTGCAGACAGTCATGTATGTGGCGAAGATGTATGGGACAAGATTAATGTAGAAAACAAACAGATGGCCATCCAAGACAGATTATGGCACATGTTGCAAACTGATCATGCAGGCTGCCTATTAACATGCAGCAACACTAAGGGAGTTGCAGGAATGTCTAGCAAGTACTGGATGTGCAGTACCTGTGTCGACAATCACCTCGACTCTGCATAAGTGTGGCCCATGAGTTACGGTAATCAGATGGGGCAGTTGTTCCACAGGAAACATCAGCCATGGTTCTCTACAGGTAGCATATGCAAGACATCAAAAGTCTTCCAAAGGCATATGTTGCAATGTGTACTGGTGTGCCAAGACCAAGTTGGAAACCTACAGACAGTATCAATTAAGATACAGGTGCTGCAGAACCAACACCTCACCCCACCTTAGGCTCACCATCCCCATCTGTACCTTGCTGGTGTCAGTGTACACCTGTAGGTTTGCCATTCATTAGCATAGACTAGGCCAGTAAACATGGTGTTCTGAATTTGAGACACTGCAAAATGACACACATGTGTAGCCCATAGTTGTCAAGAATCTGCAAAAAGGCTGAGGATGGGGGGTTGTCATCATGAAACACAACAGTGAACTGAAGCAGACATCCAAAGCTCACTAAGAATGGCCGTATCTGTACACAGTCAAGGTCATGAATTGTGGCAAACACAACCCTGACTCCACAGCAATAGTGACAGCACTGTGTGACCTCCAAGGGCTGTGCACATGAGTTGACCTTGCAATCATGCAGAGTTGGGGAACATTTGTAGGGCAGAGTGACCAAATACTGACAAATGCAGATGGCCCATGCTAGTATACCCCTTGCAGGAAAAGTTACTGCTGTAGTACATTTAACAGTCGGTGCAACAAACCATCATGATAAGGGTGTGCACACTTATGCACCCACAAATTGTATGCATCTCAATCAGCATCTGCACAACTAACACATTTGTTTGATACTGCATTTGATTGCACAGGTCATATGTCACATATCAGGTTTGTGTAATGTTAACATATGCAGTATTGTGGCCCCATGGCATATCAGGGAAGAGGGTGCCATGTCAATAAGGGTGTGTACACGCCCCATAGCCACAGTAAGGTCTGAAGGTGTCAGTGTAATTGTATTTTATTGGCCATACATGCAAAGCTGATGATGAGATCTGTAAATCAGACATCAGGCATTCACTAATGACATCTGTCCACATATCATCCCAGGTATGTGTCAGACAAAAACATAGCGGCTGTGAGCAGCAGAGCAAACATAACTGACACGCATATACACATTCAGCAATGGTGTGAACACCAGTGAGGTATGGTGCACAGTACATGCCATGGTGCTGAACAGGTGCACAACAATACTGTGTACATGGTTGCAGTGTGTTCCAGGGGAAAGGGCATCACCTACTAACACAACCCATGCATCACAGAGATGTATAATGTTGGTAACAGGGATTGATTATAGCTACACTGCATGCTGTTGAGTACCATATGTCATGCATGTTGACAGATGGGTAATGAGAGATCTGTGTGTAATATCTTTGTGCAACCTCACCTGTAAGTGTATATGTGTGTGTGTGTGTGTGTGTGTGTGTGTGTGTGTGTGTGTGTGTGTGTGCGTGTGTGTGCGTGTGTGTGTGTGTGTGTGTGTGTGTGTGTGTGTGTGTGTGTGTGTGTGTGTGTGTGTGTGAGATTGTGTGTACTGTTAAGCAATGATGTACATGTCTTAAAGTGCATTTCTTGTTTTCCCCTCACAGGTGGTGAGGAGGGTCAGGGTCCCTCCTGCAGGTAAACTGATGTTAGTGTCCATACATACACTGATAATGATGATAGGTGTGTTGAGGCACAGGCAGGGTTGTCAGGGGCTGAAGCTGCACCATCGTTTGGCGTCCCACTTTTATCTACCCCATCCCTGCACACGGTCACATTGCCTATACATATCCCATCACCATTGGCCATAGATGAGGGACACTTGGCGGGTGGAGGCATGGAACAGGACAGTGTGGTGTCCATGGCATGTGTGTCTGGACACAGCAGCCATAGCCGGATGCCCGGTGAGGTACCACACAGGCAGATGTACAGAGGTGCTCGAAAGAGGGCTGCTGGTCATCATGCCCCTGGCAGAAGTGCCACATCTGGTGCCACCAGATGCATGTTTCAGGCCATCATGGAGGTGCAGGCACATATGGAATGGTATACAAACAGGGTCTGAGACTGCAGAGGGCTACTCATTCCACTGTTATTGACAACATCCGTGTTCTTGCAGGTGCCCACCGTTATTTTGCAGAAGTCATGAATAGACGGTTTGGTAAGATGGTGTGAATCCTCAACGTGGAATGTCTTTGCTTGAGCATATAGTGGGAGTAGTGCAATGGCCACATAGACATACGGCAGCAGCACCAACAGCTGGAGTTCGATGTGGACATGCAAGAAGTCAGAGCCACTCCTGTAGTGGCTGTACCAGCCCCAGCACTGCAGGTGAGGCACTGTCCACACCACTACACAGCAGGCCACATGCACAGGGCCCTGGCCAGTCCCAAGAGGGACCTGGATCTAGCAGACATATGTCATCATCAGAGGAGAGTACCATATTGTGACTTGTAACTGGTGGTGCCCATGGAACCCCTGGCAGGCACAGTTCTCGTGTCCATGGCTGGAGATGGTGAACTGCACACCCTGCCAGGTACAATCTGCAGCTGTCCAAAAAACCCCTGTATAGGGCAGCCACATGGCAGAACTTTGTGCATGCATACATGCACACATCACCAACACAGCTAGGGAAACCCAATACCTACACACACCACATCACAACAGCCCAATTAATAATTAAACCCCCTCACACACACATGATGTCAAATGTATGGCTCAGCCTACATCTCTGGCAAACCAACAACACACCCTGTGCATATGATGATACCTTTGCCACATCCCTGTCATCCATAACATCGATGCAGGGACAGGCTAATATGGTTCTGATGCTCAGGGTGATTGTACTACAGTGTACCAATGTAGTGCTGTGTAACATGTTTTCAGCACTAAAGTTTAGTGCTTACATGTCAGGAAGCATAGCTGTCCAGCCATAATGCATTATAGCTGTTATTAACACTGAGTGATTGTTTGTGTAGTAGGTGTCCATGTGTCAGCAGGATGTTGGTCTTCTGTTGTTTCCTACAAGGGGTATGGCGCTGTGGTGATACCTTGACTGTGCCATATCCTGGGTACAGCTGAACACATGTCACAGGTCTGTATAACAGTTACTGCATGTGCCACATGCCTGATAGGTCTGGGGGTGTATACAGGTGAGTGCATGGTGGTTGATGTCAGCAGCCCTTCTACAGTGGACAATTGTAAGTGTACTGGGTGGTACACACTACATGTTTGTGTATAGCACACACAGAGGCTTTGGTGTTGATGAAATACACAGAGAATACTGTACACATGGATGTATGTACTTGTGCAAGGAACCCATTTTATCCTATGTAATTCCAAAAAGACAGAATAGGCACAACACACTGGGAAATAAGCAGTCTGCTAGTTTAATGTCATTGATGATGGTACTGGCAGGGTATATGTCCCCTTCCCCAATGTAGTGCAATCCTCAACTTGGTAAACATAGGTGTGCTGGTGTGGGTGTGACAACCCTACATTTTGGAGAGTGTGAGGTGCTGTAGAACTGCAGATAGTGTGATTGACAACTACTTAACCTGTTAACATGAACTGTACAGTATTACAGCCAGCTAAGCAGGGCGGATACACTCAATAATCACTGCAATGATGGTGGCTGTGTCCACAAGATCCACACCCAGCTATATATACCAAACCCAGTATCGCTGTGCAGCCATGCAGTGGGGAAGAGGGCATTTACACATCTATTACTAGTTGTGATGGAATGAATTTCCACAGATGATACCTGTGAAATGTTAGCATTTGCCAGTCAGTTCTTGGACAAATGGCCTCCTGTGACATGTATATTCTGCAAATTGAAGTAGATCCCTTCACATCCACACACACTCTTACTTGGCAACACTGGGACTAGAACCCCTACCTAGGTATGTAGTGCTACGGATGTATGTGGCCTTAATTGCACACACCACAAAGCTTTTAGGATGAGGTATGTTCCTAGTTACATGTTAAGTGAAGAACATTACCAGGCCCTGTACAGTATGGTAATGGGGGATGTACTGGTTGTTTATGAACAATACATAGCATGACATACTGTCATATACACATTGACAAACACATAGTCATACACACATCTAAGAGACCTGAGATTATCAGTGTTAACTACCTTGTCAGTGTGTCCATTCTGTTACAGATAAGTTGCACACAGCACATGCATCACAGGGCTGGATAGAATTATCAGTTACCTGTATGGTTGATGGTGACAGTGGTCCCCATACAGTGGAAAATTGGACATGTACTGGGGGTACAGTGGTGTAAAGACAGTATACCAAGCACCCACACCCCACAGTGGATATTGTACTCACTGAAACCCATGATAATACTCTGACATACCCACCATCACATATTGACCAGGTCTGAAATACATCCCCTTGTCTATCTCAAGAGTGCTACTACAGGGATATGCATCTAATGCACATGCCACAGGGATAGTAGGGTGATTCATTGTCATGGTTCTCCTACAGTCAGCAACATCACTATCCCTAATATTGTGTGGCAAGGTGTATTGTATTAGGAGAATGTGGCCACAGAATGCTGTATCCTACAAATATACAGGCTTGCACACACACACACACACACACACACACACACACACACACACACACACACACACACACACACACACACACTTGCCAGAACTCAAAAGGTATCCCATGCCTATAAACCCATTTGTACAACAGTGTTGTGCAGGTACTGCAAGCTCCAGGTACCCCATAGGGTGAAGAGTGTAACAAGGTACATGTAATGTCCATTACAGCAGCAGCCATATCTAACTATGGGAATAGGGGGTGCGGTAGGTGTGAAGGGCCTACAAGTCTATAAACACACAGACACTGTTCTTCTCAGTAATGCACATGCACACATTTGTCAGTACTGGGGTCCATAGGTGCAGGTGTTCGTAGGTGTGTACCAGGATATTGTCCATGGAGAGATAGGAAGAGTAAGGGATATGTGTGTACAGTGATATCATGCCACCTGCCATTTGTCAGCGGGTGATCTATCAAAAGATACCACAGGGTTGATCCTCAGGGTGAGAGTTACATGCAACATCCAATCATCTGGTTGCCTCTTGCAGAGAGCCAGTGAGGTGCTCCAGCTGACATGTATGCAACATGTATTACATAACATGGTCAATGTCTGTCTTGGAGACTGTACCCAAGCATGTTCTGTTGACTGTGGTAGTATAGTTGAGGTATCCATGGCATGTGGTGCATACAGGGTGTGAATTCCTAGCTGCGGCATTCATAACACAGCTGGGCAGACATGTCAGTGTCACTCAAGCATAGATTGCCTGTAAACAGCCATGATGGAGTCCCAACATCTGCATATCTGTACAGAGGACAGACAGACATCAGCTAGCCAACTGGTTATGCAGTAAGAAGACCATGTTGACAGATAGATGTCTGACACTGATAGGTATGCCATTACTACATGACAGCAGCCCTCAGTGACATGTCCTCTACACACAGTAGTCTACAGTTAATAACCACAGGTCAGATCAATATCCAGTAAGAAATGTTTAATGACACACAGCTCACACACCAAGAACATGACAGTGAGGACTCAGAGTCCAGCTTTGCATGCAGGGGTGTTTGGTTCCAGTACTACAATCTACAATCTACTCTTACGTTTAAAAGCACTGTCCACAGTAGTAACGTAATGATACACTACATGCCAGTGTGACTGCATATAACCTGGGATACAACCCATTTATGTAACACATTCAAACGGAAAAGAGTGTTGTTCAAGCCATATATACTCAGGTGTCCCAGACAGTAGAGTCACACACCTTGCTACTGTAATGACAGCACATAGACACATGTTATGTACATAGAAATAAATACACTTATTAGAAATGTCATTACCCTGCTACTTTATCAGACTGGAATGTGATCAGGCTACTCATACCTGCCTTAACTGCTCTGTATCCAACAGCCCTTGTTCTGCATGGCAACAGAATAAACAACCCTTGCAGGTCTTGAACCCAGGAAACTAAAGTCCCAGCACTTAATCACTAAGCTATCACAGCTGTGAAGACGTTTGATGTTTCTTCCAATATATATGTCAGTACACAAACTGAATATTAGTGAACAACTGTTTTGACCTCTACAATGATGTAGTACTTGTAAGTGATATTAGTGTTGAATCAAGTATGTTGTTGTATCTACATATACACATATGAGATAAATACGGTGTGATATATCTGGGAAGGTATATGCAGCAGTCATGTGTACACATAACAAGGATATGGATATATATATATATATATATATATATATATATATATATATATATATATATGTATACATGTATATATATATATATATATATATATATATATATATATATATATATATATATATATATGTATTGCTATACAGCTGTATATTGCATTATATATATGGACATATATAGATCCATATATATATATATCTGTGTGTGTGTGTGTGTGTGTGTATACACACACACATATATATATATATATATATATATATATATATATATATATATATATATGGGTTCCATACACTAGATCGAATTTTCACTAATTAGAAATAGTGCATGGAATGCTCATTGCAGCGGAAGAGCACTTAACTGAAAGTGCACTTACGCGAAGTTCAGTACAATGAACGGATGTTGTACTGAACTTCCGTGCAGTACACACAGACCTTAGGGTTAGGACATGGGTCATAGTTACCATGACCCGGGCCCTAACCCTAAGGTCCATGATGACTGCTGAGCAATGAAGGACATAGCAATGTCCTCCACTACGGTGCGATAGTCACGAACCTTAGGGTTATGGCATGGGTTAGGGTAAGAGGATAGCTTTACTAACTATCCCCTTACCCTAACCCGTGCCCTAACCCTAAGGTCCATGACAATTGCACCATAGTGGAGGACATAGCTTGTTTTTTATGTCCTCCACTGTGCTGCAGTGTTTTCGGTGCAGTGCACTTACGCAAAAGTTCACTGTTGTTAAAGTAAACTTTCGCAGAAGTGAGGGCCTATTAAAAGTCAAGTAGTGAACTCGTTCTTGTAATAGGAATCCATATATATACATATATATATATATATATATATATATATATATATATATATATATATATGTGTGTGTGTGTGTATATGTATGTATATAATATAAGGAATACATGCATATGGTCGAACGGCAGAGTACTGATGCTGTAAACGCCAAAAGCAGTGACCACAGATTTGTATTTGTTGAATTTTCAGATGCCGACCACAGAAATACTAAATGCTGGCCAGGCTAATATTCCCCCCTCTCAACCCATGGTAGTGCTTGCTGCGGCAGTTGTGCGACTGGGAACTTCGAATTTGGAATTTTCCATGATATTTTGAGCATTTGCGCCTGTGAGTTTTGACATTAAGATTTGGAAAAATGACCGGCATTTGGTTGCTCGACCAAATGCATGTATTCCATAATATATATGTATATGTGTGGGTGTGTGTATATATATATATATATATATATATATATATATATATATATATATATGTGTATATATATATATATATATATATATATATATATATATATATATATATGAAGCTATATACATATATACCTGTATATATGTAAACATATATGTATGTGTAAATGTTTATACACACACACACACACACACACACACACACACACACACACACACAAACACACATATGTATATATATATATATATATATATATATATATATATATGTGTGTGTGTCTGTGTGTGTGTGTGCATATATACATATATATATATATATATATATATATATATATATATATATATAAATATATAGATATGTGTATATACATATATACCTGTATATATGTAAACATATATGTATGTGTAAATGTTTATACACACACACACACACACACACACACACACACACACACACACACACACACACACACACACACACACACACACACACACACACACACACACACACACACACACACTTGCCAGTACTGACATGCATGGGTTCACTGCTTCACAGGTATGTAGTAGTTGACTGTGACAGAAGGCTGTACAAGGCTAGGCAAAGAGTATACCTTGGCATCAGGCAACATACAAATGGTCTCCAGTGTGGTTCAGGGGTGTAGTCCCTGGATTGGCCCACACAGGTGGATATTGTATTCACCATCCACTCATCTAGGTTACTATTTTGAGTGGCCAGTGCTGTGCAATGCTTGCCATGCATGTGTTCTATATTCCATAACATGGACAGTGTCTGGGTTGTACACATGTCCCATATGCATGTTCTGTGACATGTGGAAGTGTACCTGGTGTCTCTGGGGCATGTTGTGTGGACAGATTGTTATCATCTGGGGTGGAATTTCTGACCTCATGTCATGAGCACTGGCTATAGAACTGAGGTTGTGGCTGCACCTACATTGACAGCATGATACAGGAATTCACTGGTGTTATTGGCATCTGTCTATACAGGGCATGTGTATAAGGCATGGTATTCCCTTTGTGGGTTACATATGCAGACTCTACAGTTGTTGCAGTTCTCCAGTGGAGAACATAGCAAAGAACCACTGTAAGCAATTATTTGCCTATTGTAGGGATGGAACAGGGTGTCATGTCCTCTGTAGTTCACTGCAATCACACCGTGGTTACTATCTGTGGGCAATATGCAGGGAACTACCAATATAGTGGTTGTTGCCTAGCCAAGTGTGTTTGTATATGAGATATGGGTGGAGAGTGTTCTCTGGGTAATACAAGGGTGGCCTATATTGTTTACTGATCCATAATGTCACATGTGGGGGTATGGATTGTTTACACCAGCCTCTCTGCTGTTTGACATCTGTTGTCCTTGTAAGGTGGGCATTGTGACATATAGTAGGTCCTCAGTATAAGAAATTTGCAACCGCCCCATAATGTGTCCTGTTATTCCACAATCATAGCTATTTCCACAGAGGTTACTGATGACAAACCCACACACACACTTGATAGTACTGAGATTCAAACCCATACCTAGTTATGTACTGCTACTACAGTGTACCGCATTTATCACACTCATCATGGAGCTTATAGGGCTAGCCCAGCCCTCCTCCAAAGGTGTATTTCAAGGTGAATGATATCAGCAGGCTTGCTAAAGTAGGGTAATGGAATGTGTAGTGACTGTGACTGTCCTCAAAAGCATTGATCCCTACACACACAAACAAACACACAGAGTTTCACAGTTGTCATGTCTGGGATTAGAACTCTTACCTAACTAGTACATCACACTATAGCATTACACAGTTATAGCACAAGCCATGGAGCTTAAAAGGCTAGCCCTACTCCAAAATTGTATTTCAAGGTGAATGATATCAGCAGGCTTGCCAAAGTAGGGTAATGGCAAGTGTAGTGACTGGCCTCAAAAGCATTGATCCTTACAAACACACACAGAGTTCCACAGTTGCCATTTCTGAGATTAGAACTCCTACCTAACACATCACACTATAGCATTATGCAGTTATAGCACATGCCACAGAGCTAATAGAGCTAGCCTTTCTACAAAGGAGTATTTCAAGGTTAATGACATCAGCAAGCTGCCAAAGTGGGGCAATGGAAAGTGTAGTGACTTTGACTGGCCTCAAAAGCATGTATCTCTTCCTACACAGTCAGAATTTCACAGTTGCCATGTCTGCAGTTAAAATTTCTACTTAAGTACTACACCACACTATAGCATTACACAGTTATAGCACACACCACAGAGAATAAATGCCTAGCTTTTCTCCAAAGGTGTATTTCAATGTGAATGACATCAGCAGGCTTGCCAAAGTAGGGCAATGGAAAGTTTTGTGACTGTGACTGGCCTCAAAAGCATTGATCCCTACACACACAAACACACACAGAGTTTCACATCGCCATGTCTGGGATTAGAACTCCTACCTGACTAGCACATCACACTATATCATTATGCAGTTATAGCATGCATCACAGAGCTTATAGGGCTAGCCCTTCTCCAAAGGGGTATTTCAAAGTTATTGACATCAGAAGGCTAGCTAAAGTAGGGCAATGGGGAGTGCAGTGTGTGTGAATTGGCCATAAACCATTCCTCTGGAAGCACACACACAACACTCAGTCACACACAACTTTACATTTGACAAGACTCTGTATACAACTGCTAGATGAATAATGACTTGTACTGTCATATTACACAGTTATCACAAGCATCACCAGAGACTATAGTGTTGAGGGCTACCAGAAGCAAATGTCTACAGTGATAGAAATTTGCACATCATGTGGTATTGGCCAATTGGATGTGTGCTGGGTGGGACAGGCCTGATGATAGGAAGCTCCTTGTCACTGTCTGTCATTCTCTTCCCCATATCTATGTAGGTGTATGTTTGACCTATTATAGTGTATTGTCCTTGGATATATGTGTATATTCCTATTCGATGTGTGTGCAAAGCTTGACTGGTGTGCAGTGTGGAGTGTGTGCACAGACATCTGCGACTGACAGATATGTATAGTCCACTGTTGTTGCCAGACATGGGCTTCATCTCTGTAAGTGTGGGAGCATGCCCAGTATGACCCTTCTGCATTTTGTTGTCAGACATGGGCTTCATTTCTCTAAGTGTGAGAGCATGTACAGTATGACCTTCCGTATTGAATGTGGGAATCCATTCCAGGTAGGTTGTACTCCAGTGCAGGCATTTGAGTTCTGCACCTACAGCTAGCAATCTGTTTCTGCAGGATATCTGTTGATAGGTTGACAATATAGGGTCACAATGGGCAAAGGATAGTGGGATACTGTAAATAATTGCCTGTGCTGCTTCTGCTACATGGTTTTGGTGTTATCAGAGATATTCAGACATATGTACTGTTTTACATTGTGATGTTTTATGTCACCAATTACTGACAGGTATACATATTTGCTTGCAGTAATTTCCTGGGGAATACAAGATGAATGAAGCTGGGTCCAGTATTGTGGTCTGCAGCCTACAGATTCTTGCACAATCATGCCATTCTGGAGGGGGAGCAGCAGACACTTCCTGCTGGGTCTGTGTAAATGGTCCAGCACCTTGGTACTGTGAAGGCTGAGGATCCCATGCTTGTACATCTATCGTCATGACAGAATGGCCATATCCTGCAGTGGCCATACCTCACAGCTGTACAGATTCACACAGGTTACGCAGAGGCAGGGCTCATATTTCTGGTCATTACCCCTTCACATTGTGGTTTATGCGCAGGTTTTTAGCCACCCATTCCTGTGTTTGCAGGCAGGGATAGGATGTGCACACATCTGAGTTTCAGACTTCACACAGTCCATGGTGTCTATCATCTTCCTAACATTATGCAAACAATATCTGATAAGTATCCCTATAGTTATCACTTCATCCCAGCAGTATTTAGGGGATTGTACACAGTTCATGCAGTAGGACATGCTGGACATGCTACTGGGATTTGTCAACATGGCCATGCATTTGTGTTCTGTGGACTGTGTTATGTCATTATTTGGGAGTCCATGAGATAACATACATTGGAAGTATGGGCGAGGCACAGGCCTTTGACAGAGGAATGTAGGGCATTTGGTAATGATGCAGGACATCTGTAGCAGGCCAGTGCATTCTATCACTCCTACAGTCCCAGGCTGCAAGCCACTGTATTCCCCTGGGGTGACAGGGTAGGTGTTCAAGGTATTAATGGCAATAGTTTCTGTCCTTATTAATCCATTGGTGCGGATGATGGCAGCGTGCTGCTTACAGCTAGGGACACACCTACATGGGACACCTCTTCAACATGCTGCATTCTGTGGCTATTCCCATACAGAGGTGGGAGTCATATTGTACTCATTCCCAACATCAGGGATATGACCTGTGAGGTACCTGTGGCTGATGGTGGGATGAGCTGAGTGCATGTGTGCTATAGAAGCTACTTGCAGCTGACTAACAGATAAACATGGGGCATTCCAGTTATGATGGCTTGTGCGGAGGCATCAGTGGTTTCTCAGTACTTCATACCTGTGCCTTTTGTGGTCTGCCACGGTTTGGGCAGACTACATCAGTATTCCATACTACACAGCCAACTAATGTGCTGCTAAACTGTATGTAGAAATAAAAAGGTGTGCCCATTTGACAGTAACATTTTATACACTCTCTGTCTAGGGTACTTCCACCTGTGTACTGTTTGTATGTCTGGGACCACATTCATGCCATGTCCATCTTTCAGATGGTGACAGATATTACATCCGAACAATTAGTATGGATTGCTGCTGGATTGTGTCTTTCTGGGATGCATTGTGTTTGGCACTGCAGTTGTGAGAACTTGGCCCTGTCATCAACAGTACTGGCCACTGGCCAGTGGGACACAACCCTCCATGCCTACATGCTGACCACTTTCACACAATATACAACACACAACAACATAACACACAGAGCCCTGCATATTGTACATGTGCACCAATCTATCCTGCTACTTTGGCCAGCTCAGGTAATTTGTGCTCCACTGTTATTATACCCACACATAGATGTTATTACATTTCTACATAGGATTTGGGGGGGGGGGGCACAGCTGATAACTGTAAACATTTTCTATGACTGTACAGGTATTTCAGGTACTCTGTTGGGTTCTATTTCATTCTGTATTCTGACATATCATGCACACTAGAGGCATATCAGTGTAGTACAGTTCTTAGGTTTTATTGACCTGCATTTCAGTTTCAGACTTCTTACCCTTCAGAACTAACATCCCACTGCCTGCCCTGTTGTAGTCTGTCTGTGTAGGTCTGGAGGGGGGGCTGTTCTCCATTGCCATCAATCGGAGGCCTTATCACAGCCTTTCTTTGTGTTCGTCTACACCTGTCCTGCTGGCTGAGACTGTTGTTGGATATGTGAGCCTCACTGACATGCATGTGTATGTCCTATGGACACAAATTTGACCCACCACATGTCCTGCAGTGGGTTTTGTCACCTTGTCTAGTACTGCCTACTATGTTGACAGCAGTATTTGTTATGGATTTCATGCTGCCGATATAGGTGTCTACTATCTGCTGCCATCCCATTCAGCTACCTGATTCCCTTGCATGCTCACATCCATACCATATATACAACTAGCAGAACATACTACTACATTCAGCAATTGCTAGTGAGAATGACTTACCTTGTGGCTGTGCCAGTATTGAGGATGGTGCTGGAGGGCTGACTATGTTGGAGCCACATAGTATGCACCCTATACATGGTTAAGCACAGGTAGCGTCATGTTTGGCATCCCTTTAATTGTATGTGCAAGTCAGAGAGAGGTGTCATTCCATGGGTTCCTACCATGTCAGTGTATGTGCTATGTGTTGCCTCTTTGCCAAGGCCCGGGCATACTGGGCATGCCTCCTTCTGCCTACAGGGGCAAGCTCAGGTTGTTCCTCCTCTGAGTCACTCTGTGCCTGTGCTGGCCTTGGCAATGGTGGAGGGCTGTGTAGCCCTGCCTCATGCTGTTCCTGCTGTAGCTGTTTCCACAGGATCATATTGTGTAGCATGGCACATACAATGACAATTTTGGTAAGTGTATCTGGTGAGTACTGCAAGACTCCACTGGATATGTCCAGGGACTGGATCCATGACTTAAGCATCCCAAACACATGCTCTACTATGATTCTGGTCTGTGCATGTGCCACATTATGGAGTTCTTGTTCATTGTGTGTGCATTTCTGATGAGTGTTATCAGCCATGGCTCCAGTGCATAACCAGCATCCCCCACTAGGTGGCCATATGGGATGTCCCCATTGGCAAATCTCTGGTACAGCTGTGTCATATGCCAGATGTGGGAGTAGTGATAGCTTCCAGGGCTGCCAGCACACACATTCATTATAATGCCCTAGGCATCAAACACAACCAGGCAGTTGATGGAGGGGAAAGCCCTTTTCGTATATATCCCGCTCAGCAGGTGGTGCTTTGATGTGTATGTGCCTGCAGTCTATAGCACCCACTACCTCAGGGTATTTTGCTATTTGGTGGAAGAGACACATATTGCTGGTCAACGCCTCATGGGTGTTGAGGAAATATATGTGTTCACCAGCATGTGCTGACACGGCATGGTTTCCCCTCTTTTGGCTCTGTGTGTGAGGTGTGGTCAGCACAGCTCAACAATTTGCTGTAGGAGGTCCCTATCCATGCTATAGTGCTCCACTATCTCCAGCTCATGTAGACCCTGGTAGGTTACCCCGGGGCTGTACACTCTTCTCCTTCTCCTCACTGTGGGTTGGTCATCAGCATTGTCATTCTCACCACCCTCAGCCTCTTCCACATGTTGATTTATGATAGCAAAAGCAGCCCCTATCATTTTGTTGCTTTTGTTAGGTAAAATTTCCCTGTTTATGTACACCAGTGGTGTAGAGTTTGTCAGGAAAAAAACAGAGGAAAAGGTGCTTGCATAGTTTATAGTAGTGTGCTGGGCTGAGCTGGGCTGCTGCTTGTGTAATTGGCTGGTTCTGATACATTTCACCTGCCAGCTATGTTAGTTCTACTTGATTACCTTCCTACTGCTATTTTCCCTTTCCATTGCCTTCCTGCCACGCAAACCCAGTGCTCAGATATGAACTGAACTGCTCTTTCCTGTTTTTTTTTTAAACCCAGTGTGCATTTAGGCAATGTAAACACCGTTTAGCAAAAACTGGCCCTCCCTGGACACGATCACACTCTGCATTTCTTAGTGGAAGACAATACAGCCTTAGACACACCCCCTACCTTAGCTGTGCTTAGCTTAGTGCAAACACGGGCCACAAGGCTCCAATAAGCATGCATGACACACCCCCTTATGAAGTCATCTAGCTCTTAGGTTTACACTGTGGTCTTACTGCACCTACACGGTTGGATGCAAGCTAGCTCTGAGGGGAAATCTGTGATTCAGTATCATTGCCTTCATTTGCATATGAGTGACTGCTAATGCATGGTTACAAATCGGATACTCAGCCTTCCCCCTTAGCAACCACTATTCCATGGTCTTGTTGTGTTATGCATGTCATTGACTATTATGGCAGAATTATGATGTTGGTTTAAAAGCTTATTTCCAGCTTTTTTTTAATTTTCGGGCGATCCCATTTGCGCACCACTGCCCTGCACTTAAACGGCCAAAATCAGCCAACAAAAAAATAGTTAACTTTTATAATTTTGAAATTATTTTTCATGCCTATGGCCATATATATGGCCTTCGGCATGCCTAACCCTTGTAATACATGCATTGTTACGAGCTGTCATGCCTCTGTTTTGTAGTTTGCAGAAATGTATTCAGCTACTGGCTGAATACATTTCTGCAATCTACACTATTCCTGCACGGACTTCTGCCTGCTTCCTGGATCACTAATTCACCTCATTTGCATGTTTTGCACCAGCAAATTAGGAAATTAGCATATAGGGGCTGTGTCTGTGCAGGAATAGTGCAGGAGCATGCATGCACATCCCAGGAGCTTATTCCTGGATTGCACGGCAGTCATATTGCATGCAGCAGCTCTTGCACTATTCCTGCATGCTATGCAGAGCTTGCTGAATCCTGGGGTAGGTTTGAACTTTGTACCTAGCCCCAAGGCTAAGATCACTAAAACTGTGTTAGTGCCGAATTTTTTTACACGTAAGTTGAAGTATTTCCTTTACTAAGTCAGTATATCAGATATGCTGTGAAAACCTTCCACCTTCATCCCTGTTTTAAACCACACTATTAAAATATTAGAGGAAGTGTGTGAGAAACACATCCATGAGGTGTTATCCAAGAAAAGTAGTAATAAATATTTTAACTTGTCCCAGGAAGAAAGAATAGCTTGACAAGAACTGAGGAATCAAACCCATTTAAGGTTTATGAAGGCTGACAAGGGGGGTAGTCTAGTGGCAATGGATGATAGTCTGTATAAAACAGCCATACATGAGATGTTAAGTAATACCAATGAATATCAAGAAGTAACTATAGATGTTATACATAAAAGTTATAGAATGATCAATTCTATCCTTTATATTATTGATGAATGGTGATGCTGGTAATGCTATTTCTGAATATTTAATTACAGAGAATCACAAAATAGGAGTTTTATTTGGGATTCCAAAAATCCAGAAATGTTTAACAAGACTGCCTTCTCATCTATTGAAGATTTACCCATGGTTGGTGTGGTTTAATCATGAGGGCTTTACCCTCATGATTAAACAAAGCCAACCATAGGTAAATCATCAAAATACCACACCACAGAGTCAGTTATTGTTATTATACAATGTCATTATTTAAAAAAACAATTACTAACTTTTCTTAAATAATGTCTTTACGTGATGGTCCCGTGATGTTCTTCCACTTTCCTCACATATTCTGGTGCTTTTTTTGATGTACTGCATATGTGTCTGGGATTCTCATTCCCACACTTATACAATACATCTGTGCTGCGTGACAGGTGCTGTGTATAGGAAGCAATGGAGAAAGGAAGATCTCTGTTGCCTTTTTTTTTCTTTTTGTTTTTAATTAAAAAAAAACAAGATACCGTGAGATTTTGAACATACGGGAGATAAAAAGACACAAAATAAACGGATAATCAGGTATGTTTCTTTAGTTTATTGTAAAGTACCTGATTATTCTTTTATTTTTGTCTGTCTCTTTTCTGTCGTTGACTTCACGTCTCTGGTTTTGTAAGTTTATGTATCTCTCTTAAAAAAAATAAAGTGACATTTTATGACATATATTAATGGAAGAAAGTCCTGGTGACCGGATCTTCTTCCATTGGTATATGCTCGGATTTACAATGGGCCCTCTGGTTGGACTGACCAATCAGTGTGTAACTTTTTGAATGTTAATTGCCAGTCACTGTATAATAAATATTAACTGTTTTCTAAGGGACAAAAGATTAAAAGCTAAGTAATAGGTGATATAATTTTTTAACGAACAACAAGAGGCTTCAACTGTTTGTTAAATAGGTAGTTATTTTAGTGGTGTATGTGTAACAATACTTCTAATGATTATTTTTATTGGTATTTCAGACTGTTTCTTTAAATTTTAAATTTTAAGATTCATAAATCTAACCTAATTATTCTATTACCGTTAACTGAAATTGTAATGTGATTGTTTGGTGTTACTTTTTAAACTGTGTGTTTTTATTGTGAATATCTGTTTGCTGAAGAAGTCATTTCAGACGAAAACATAATACAATGCTTTTTTTAATGCTAAAGATGGTGCCTTTTCTTCTACTGTACCCATCCATCCTTTGTGGTTTTGCTTCAGGTTTATATATTTCATCACCTGTTACACAGTCTTGTTTTTTTTTTTTTTTTGGTTTGAACTGCTTGAAATTCAGATGATAATAGCACTACATGGCATAGCTGCATTGTTATTGTACATGCAGGGAAGTACAGTAAAATAGCATAGCTTAAGATAACATTGATTAAAATAACATCATGTAAAATAACAAGCTGTTTTTCCTGTAACCACTGCTTTGGCACTATTTTCCAATATGAGCAGGCCTCAGCAGGATTACCCATAGCAGATAGTGTAGTTTTCTTATTGGGATTTCTTTTGCATATCTAGAGAGTGATTCTACTCTTACACTAAGCGTATTTACTAAGTCAAGACATAAAAACTTGTAGAATAGTAAAATTGAGATACATTCATTCTTCTAGTTTTGGGAGGCAGATTTTCTAGATGGAGGCATAAACATGTTTTCACTGATTACTAACAAAAAAGCATGGCTGAAAGCTAAAATGTTAAGGAGAATTAAAAAAAATTCTATTGACAAAAAGTTGCAAAGACAATTCCAGAATTGAACTATGTATACGTTCTCAATACTGATGTGGCTAAGTATATTGTATATGTGAATAACATTAGATCTGGTTTATGCAATGAAATGATATAAGACTCTTCAAGAAATGAAATGTATGCTCTGAATATATTTTCATTATGGTAGAATTATATCAGAAGTAAAATTATATATTTAACTTAAATCCATCCATCTATCCATCCATTCGTCTGTCCATCCGCACCCCCGTTTACCCATTTTACCCATTTTCCACGCCAAGGTTCACATAGCCAGGTAACTAGCCCTGCCACAGTTGTTCTTCCATAACACTCACACACACACACACACACACACACACACACACACACACACACACACACACACACACACACACACACCTCCAAATTATCTTACTGTATAAAAAAAAGTCATATTTTGTATTACTGGAAATATGCCAGCACAAAAAAAATAACCTCACTGAAAAGGAAAAAATGATATTGCCAGTTTCATTTGTGAGCTTTATTTACATAAAAGCTGAAATGACAGTCTAAACATGGTATACAACTAGCACCCCAAATATCTATTGTTTATATAAGTAGAGTCTTAAAGATGAAATTAACTAAAAACGTTCTCAATAATTTTCAAGATGAAACTACTTTATTAATTCTGAGTCTATAAGCTAAGAATTTATTTAGGTAACTGCCTCATTATAATTCCCAGATAATATTATGAGAATAACTCAAACAGTTTTGGAGATATAGTCCATTACAGACGGGGAAAAATAGCCAAAAGGAGTATTGGAGCATATTGTTCAAGAAAACAGCCAATAGTACAGTGTTACAGCATAAAATACCTAAAAGATGTAACTTTTGATGAGCCAGTATTTCAGTGCTATCATCATGGACTTTTATTTCTGATAGATTGGCTTGACGTCAGGAATATTTTCTGAGATTTTATTTACAGCTGTAATTCTGATGCAGCTGTATGTCTGTTCAGATGCGGTCTGCTTTGACCACATAAAATAGATCCTTTTCATCATTCTGTGAAGCAGACATTTATATAAGGCATATTACTAAAATGGACTAAAATGGCATAGCAAAGTAATATTGCAATACTTATAGTGGAATTAGCAGCCAGCTTTAAGCTTAACTGTGGTCTGTAACAGATAACAGACCCAGAATGGTGAGTGGAGCAAGTTACAAAAATAATTGCAGGTCCCATTTTACAGATTTGTCAAATTAGAAACATATTGTTGCAGTCAGTACAACTGAAGCTTTCCCATTGTCTAATGATTTCCTCCATGTTTTTGTCTGCATGGAGTTTGCTTGTTGTTCCCATATCTGTTTCAGCTTTTTCCCATTACTCTGGCCTCCTCCCAGTCCTCAAAGAAATTCCACATGCACTCATTTTATACTCAATGGGTTCATATTTCATATGTCCATTGGTTTATGCTAGGCTAATGTTCACTAGGGTCTTTACAAACCTAGCCATGCAACCCAATCCAGTTTTGGGAATGCCTATATAATGGAGTACGCTCGTAAAGATGTAGGTAAGGGTTATGTAGGGGGTATGTTAGTTGAAGATTAATTTACTTATTGTCAACGTCTCTCTATCAGAGACATGGGGGGGGGCAGACTGGGGGTGAATTTCCAATTTCCTATCCAATGATCAAGGTTTCTTTTGAACAGAGTCAAGGATAAAATATCTTCATGTAGATGGGGAGCTTATTCCACAGGGTGGGATCCTTTGAGACACATATCAGCTCCTCCAGCAGGTACTATTTATATTGCAGACAATATTTAGGTTCATGGATCTCATCTGTCTGGTTCTGCTTGTCTTGTGCATGTGCAAGAGATCCATCAGATCTGGATCTCAGAATGCCTCATATGTTAGGAATAGTTTGCCTCTCAGTAGCCTGTGGGAGACTGAGTACAGAGATAGGGCCTTACGGTGATCAGTGAAGGACACAGTATTCATTCCCAGGACTGTCCTGGGGAGAAACCTTTGAGGGTGTTCAAGCTGTTACACGTGCCTCGCTAGATACATGCCAAAGGGGGCGCTGTCCTATGATGGGTCTGATAATGGTTGACTAGAATAGTGCTATTGCTTCCTTGGATCTGGATGTCATACTCTTGCTTATGAGTTGAGTGACATGGAAGGATTTTCTTAGTGTCTTGGCTAGTGTTGATTGAATATCAGATTACTGTCTACAAATGTTCCCAGATCTCTATTGGGTCAAATCTTAGGCCGTTTTATCGATGGAGTAATTAGCTTGAGTGGATAATTTCCCAGAGAGCACTATAATGCATTTCTTTGCATTGAGGTTTAATCTGTAGCTTTCATACCAGTCATTTATTTGTGTAGGACCCTCCCGCAGGATGTTGGTATCAAGAAAGGAATCTATGATGGTTCCCAATTTATAGTCATCTCACTTGGTGAGCCAGAGGCCTTTGACATTAACATTGACTTCTGAGAAGCTAATGCCCCTTGGTTAGTATTTTAAGGTTAGTGTTCTAAATTCAGCCTGTGTTACCAGTGCAAAATGGTTTTGGTAGAGAATCTCTTACCTATTCAGAAAAAGAAAAGAAATGATTAGTTAAGTGACAATGAACAAACAATAATCTGTCTCATTTAGAGGCATGGAAAAAGTCACTGACAATTTTCTGACAATTTTATGTATACTACATGCCGCCAGGAATTTTACAGCATGACACTTCATACAGTATGAGACGTTGTGAGTATAATAGGAATTTTACAGCATGACACGATACAGTATGAGACATTGTGAGTATAATAGGAATTTTACAGCATGACACTTGATACAGTATGAGACATTGTGAGTATAATAGGAATTTTACAGCATGACCCTTGATACAGTATGAGACATTGTGAGTATAATAGGAATTTTACAACATGACACTTGATACAGTATGAGACATTGTGAGTATAATAGGAATTTTACAGCATGACACGATACAGTATGAGACATGGTGAGTATAATAGGAATTTTACAGCATGACCATTGATACAGTATGAGACATTGTGAGTATAATAGGAATTTTACAGTATGACACTTGATACAATATGAGACATTGTGAGTATAATAGGAATTTTACAGCATGACATTTCATACAGTATGAGACGTTGTGAGTATAATAGGAATTTTACAGCATGACACGATACAGTATGAGACATGGTGAGTATAATAGGAATTTTACAGCATGACACTTGATACAGTATGAGACATTGTGAGTATAATAGGAATTTTACAGCATGACACTTGATACAGTATGAGACATTGTGAGTATAATAAGAATTTTACAGCATGACACTTGATACAGTATGAGACATTGTGAGTATAATAGGAATTTTACAGCATGACACTTGATACAGTATGAGACATTGTGAGTATAATAGGAATTTTACAGCATGACACTTGATACAGTATGAGACATTGTGAGTATAATAGGAATTTTACAGCATGACACGATACAGTATGAGACATTGTGAGTATAATAGGAATTTTACAGCATGACACTTGATACAGTATGAGACATTGTGAGTATAATAGGAATTTTACAGCATGACACTTGATACAGTATGAGACGTTGTGAGTATAATAGGAATTTTACAGTATGAAACTTGATACAGTATGAGACATTGTGAGTATAATAGGAATTTTACAGCATGACACTTGATACAGTATGAGACATTGTGAGTATAATAGGAATTTTACAGCATGACACTTGATACAGTATGAGACATTGTGAGTATAATAGGAATTTTACAGCATGACCCTTGATACAGTATGAGACATTGTGAGCATAATAGGAATTTTACAGCATGACACTTGATACAGTATGAGACATTGTGAGCATAATAGGAATTTTACAGCATGACACTTGATACAGTATGAGACATGGTGAGTATAATAGGAATTTTACAGCATGACCCTTGATACAGTATGAGACATTGTGAGTATAATAGGAATTTTACAGCATGACACTTGATACAGTATGAGACATTGTGAGTATAATAGGAATTTTACAGCATGACACTTGATACAGTATGAGACATTGTGAGTATAATAGGAATTTTACAGCATGACACTTGATACAGTATGAGACATTGTGAGTATAATAGGAATTTTACAGCATGACACTTCATGCAGTATGAGACATTGTGAGTATAATAGGAATTTTACAGTATGACACTTGATACAGTATGAGACATTGTGAGTATAATAGGAATTTTACAGCATGACTCTTGATACAGTATGAGACATTGTGAGTATAATAGGAATTTTACAGCATGACCCTTGATACAGTATGAGACATTGTGAGTATAATAGGAATTTTACAGCATGACACTTGATACAGTATGAGACATTGTGAGTATAATAGGAATTTTACAGCATGACCCTTGATACAGTATGAGACGTTGTGAGTATAATAGGAATTTTACAGTATGAAACTTGATACAGTATGAGACATTGTGAGTATAATAGGAATTTTACAGCATGACACTTGATACAGTATGAGACATTGTGAGTATAATAGGAATTTTACAGCATGACACTTGATACAGTATGAGACATTGTGAGTATAATAAGAATTTTACAGTATGACCCTTGATACAGTATGAGACATTGTGAGCATAATAGGAATTTTACAGTATGACCCTTGATACAGTATGAGACATTGTGAGTATAATAGGAATTTTACAGCATGACCCTTGATACAGTATGAGACATTGTGAGTATAATAGGAATTTTACAGCATGACACTTGATACAGTATGAGACATTGTGAGTATAATAGGAATTTTACAGCATGACACTTGATACAGTATGAGACATTGTGAGTATAATAGGAATTTTACAGCATGACACTTGATACAGTATGAGACATTGTGAGTATAATAGGAATTTTACAGCATGACACTTGATACAGTATGAGACATTGTGAGTATAATAGGAATTTTACAGCATGACACTTGATACAGTATGAGACATTGTGAGTATAATAGGAATTTTACAGCATGACCCTTGATGCAGTATGAGACATTGTGAGCATAATAGGAATTTTACAGCATGACACTTGATACAGTATGAGACATTGTGAGCATAATAGGAATTTTACAGCATGACACTTGATACAGTATGAGACATGGTGAGTATAATAGGAATTTTACAGCATGACCCTTGATACAGTATGAGACATTGTGAGTATAATAGGAATTTTACAGCATGATACTTGATACAGTATGAGACATTGTGAGTATAATAGGAATTTTACAGCAAATGCTCCACACCGGAAGTATATCCCTCATTGGTGAGATCTGATCATAAACTAATCTCACTGGAAATCCACATCCCGCCCCCACCCCAAACAAAAAAGACCATAGTGAAGAACTTCTCTAAAGCAAACTTCACACTACTCAAGACTGGTGTGGTATCCTTCAAGGCCCCTGAGTCAGAGGAAACCACAACCCAAGCTGCGGAAGCCCTTACAAATGCCTTCTATGAACACCTCCAGGACTGCATGGATCAGGCAATCCCAAATAAAACCAAGACTCTTTCCACAAAGGGCAAACGTCCAGTCTGGTGGACCCCAGCCATTAACAAACTTTACAATAAGAGGAGAAAGCTATTACATGATAGAACAAAATCCATAAAAGGGAAGTCACCCCTGATCATTATTAGTAAAAAAATACGAGCACTCATAAAATCAACTAAGGCCAATTTTGAGAGAAAATTGCCATGGATTCAAAGGACAATCATAAGGCCTTTTTCAGCTATGTTAGGAACCTGGGTGGAAACTCACAGATATGCTCAGAATTAGTCCAAAATGATACAAAAGTCACTGAACCCACAGACATTGCCAACATACTGGCAGACAGGTTCAGTGCAAACTTCACCCCTCTCCCCTAAAGGAGAGATAACTATCCCAGCCGAGTGTAGCCTCCCGGACATCTCAAATGCGCAGGTGAAAGCTGCTCTCTCTAAAGCTAAAAACACAGCATCAATGGGACCGGATGGTGTCCCCGGCTGTGTGCTACACGAGCTAAATGAGGAATTAAACCCGCACATAAGGCAGCTGTTTAATCTCAGCCTTACCACAGGATACGTGCCCAAGGAGTGGCGACGGCAACTGTGGTCCCACTCCACAAAGGTGGCGCCTCACGGACCCTGGTAATTACCGCCCCATAAGCTTAACAAGTCTAGTCTGCAAAGCTATGGAGAGGATCATAATGGAGCTCATAAACAAAGATATAGGGGACTTGCAGACATTGGACCCGACCCAGTTTGGCTTTGTCAAGGGAAGATCATGCCTTTTGAACTTGGTCGACTTCTTGAAATAGTCACCAAGGCCATTGATGAGGAAAGGCAGTCCATACAGCCTACCTTGACCTTGCAAGGCTTTCGACACAATACCCCACTCGGGTATTGTAGAAAAACTTACCAGCTTAAATGTAAACCCATATGTCACAAGATGGGTTGCAAACTGGCTTAAGGACAGAACCCACAGCGTTAGAGTTGCTGGCGCTGTGTCAGATTCCAGGCCGGTCACAAGTTGCGTCCCACAGGGCACGGTCCTTGACCCTCTATTGTTTGGCTTCTACTTCTCAGAAGTACAGGCCAACATGGGAGGACTTTGGCTGACAAAGTTTGCAGATGACTGCAAACTGGGCCATAGTGGAAAGTGCATCGGACACGGATATCCTTCAGAAGGGACTCACGGAAACAGATAGCTGGTGCCAGAGCCATGGCCTGAAGTTAAACGCCAAAAATGTATAGTCATACCCTTCGGGAAAAACAAGGTAACCCCAAGCTACCATATAGGTGGCAATCCACTAAGCACAGAAGAGGTTATCAGGGACCTGGGGACCCAGGTTGACAGTGGCCTTTCTTTTGACACTCACATTGCTAAAGTGGTTAGAAAGACCTTCTACATTGCCCACCTGATCATGAAGGGATTCACATCCAGATCTAGTGAGGTCATTGTTCCCCTGTACTCTTCACTTATCAGACCAATGATCGAGTACAATGCCCCATTCGGGATGTATCTCACCCGACATCTGCAGCAATTGGAGAGACCCCAAAAGTTCCTCACCAAAAGGATAAAGGGACTCCAAAATCTGTCATATGCTGCCAGATTGAAGAAACTCCAGCTCTATTCAGTCGCATACCGTCTGCTCAGAGGTGACATGTGCCTGACATACAAGGACATGTCCAACCCGGAATTAATGGACATGCTCCACCTCAAAAAATCCAAATCCACCAAAACCACTAGAGCAAGCGACTTAAACCTTAGCACGGATATAAATAGGACTTGCTGGAGGGATAGATTTATCACTCAGAGACTCCCTATGCTGTGGAATAAAATCCCGGTCCATGTGAGGCAGAGCACCTCGCTGACTCTGTTCAAGAGAAATCTAGACCTGTGGATGGGAGATCGTAGGTTTACCCCGGGAATCATCTCTGGGTCACTGCTGGACAGAGGCACAACAAACTAATGGGCACAGTATTTTTTCATATAAGGGGTGGCGTAAGCCACAATAATTTGGGCTAGGCTTATAAATGCCATAGGGCAGATAGCCTAGTATAAACCTATGAACCTATGAACCTATGACACTTGATACAGTATGAGACATTGTGAGTATAATAGGAATTTTACAGCATGACACTTGATACAGTATGAGACATTGTGAGTATAATAGGAATTTTACAGCATGACACTTCATGCAGTATGAGACATTGTGAGTATAATAGGAATTTTACAGTATGACACTTGATACAGTATGAGACATTGTGAGTATAATAGGAATTTTACAGCATGACTCTTGATACAGTATGAGACATTGTGAGTATAATAGGAATTTTACAGCATGACCCTTGATACAGTATGAGACATTGTGAGTATAATAGGAATTTTACAGCATGACACTTGATACAGTATGAGACATTGTGAGTATAATAGGAATTTTACAGCATGACCCTTGATACAGTATGAGACGTTGTGAGTATAATAGGAATTTTACAGTATGAAACTTGATACAGTATGAGACATTGTGAGTATAATAGGAATTTTACAGCATGACACTTGATACAGTATGAGACATTGTGAGTATAATAGGAATTTTACAGCATGACACTTGATACAGTATGAGACATTGTGAGTATAATAGGAATTTTACAGTATGACCCTTGATACAGTATGAGACATTGTGAGCATAATAGGAATTTTACAGTATGACCCTTGATACAGTATGAGACATTGTGAGTATAATAGGAATTTTACAGCATGACCCTTGATACAGTATGAGACATTGTGAGTATAATAGGAATTTTACAGCATGACACTTGATACAGTATGAGACATTGTGAGTATAATAGGAATTTTACAGCATGACCCTTGATACAGTATGAGGCATTGTGAGTATAATAGGAATTTTACAGCATGACCCTTGATACAGTATGAGACACTGTGAGTATAATAGGAATTTTACAGCATGACACGATACAGTATGAGACATTGTGAGTATAATAGGAATTTTACAGCATGACACTTGATACAGTATGAGACATTGTGAGTATAATAGGAATTTTCAGCATGCCACTTGATACAGTATGAGACATTGTGAGTATAATGAAATAATACTAGTCAATTTGAAAATTCTGAAAACTATCTGAAACTGTAACCACATCTTTTATCTGACCTAGCTGCCTGAGTGGCTTTCTCTACTCCAGGTGAAGCAATGCATTCTAGACCAAGGACACTAACACAAGTAATATTGTCTTGCAACAGATTAATACTGCAGTATACTTTGAACCAAGGGTTTCACTTATATGCAATCATTTTATGTGTGCAGCTGCTATCAAATATGAATATATGGATCTGCACGTAAGATGCATTACTTGTCATATCTTAATAAAGACTTAAACACTAATGCCACTGTGTTTTTACCAGGTCCCATTATGCCTTCCAGCTATCAGCTTCTCTATTTTGGTCTACTGGTCTATTCATTTCCATTGTTTTATTGATTATCACCTTATGTTTGATCCCCATTTTTCACTCTTAATTTGTTATACAGTCTTGCATTGACCAGATCTGGGAGTCACACACTGAATGGCGGCATGGTCATTATTTAGGCAATCATAATTCTTTCAATTCTGCATGATTTGTAACTCATAGTATCACTGTGGTCTTGAAGTGTGGGTTACTTAAGCAGAGCTCACAAAAGTGACCTAATACAGAACCATTTAGTGTGACAAAGCTCACTTCACTGCATTTTGGGGTAATGATTTGATTCCCCTGCCTCTCTTTGGAGTCACCAAAGTAGTATACCGCACAAAATGCCTCCACATTGCATTAATATGGTGCAAGACACTCACTACAATGATCTCCACCCACTCTACCACCGTTCAGGTCATTAGTTATTTCTTGGCCATATGGGTCATAGTTAGTGTTTCATCTCTTCTATACCATGCAACTGTCTTAATGCTATTGTATTTGTAAATAGAAACAGTGTATGAACAGTATTCTGTTAAAATTGCAAAACAATGCTTTTATATTTGTACAAGAAGATGTAATATTATATTTTGTGAATAAGGAAATGTTTCTTTGATGAAGGGGTCCATGAAGTGCCATTGAAGTCATATCATGTGTAGTTAAGATCTGTGCTTCTTTTTGTAGATCAAGGTAGCCCTAAAATAGATTACTTGCAAAACTTTCTTTGTCTTATCTTATAAAGTTATTAATTTGTCAATGGGCTGCACTATTATAAAATGCACTCCTTAGTTATTTATATTTTTGCAATATTTTTTACTAGTAATAAAGCTAATTATGTGATATCCACTGAAGGGCCTAGGGAAAAATAGTCATGCGGATATTGATTATTTGGTGCTTGGCATGGAAAAGATTTCTTCCTTGTGTTAGATAATGTGATGTAGATTGTACAAAAGGCAGACTGTGATTTACATTCCAGGTCCAGCTATGCAGAATTATGGCATAAATCATCTTAAAAAATGACTTTCTTCTCTGCATCTTTATATCAACTTAGTCACCATGCAGATGAGCTTGTTCTGTGTTGTTCTATGTTCCCCTTGTTTCTATCCAATTCTGTCCCCATGCATGTTTGTTTCTTTTTAATGCAATTCAAATATTGCCTAGATCTTACTCCTCTTTTAGTTATTTTTTCTTATGAACTTTTAAAAAAGCATTTCATCAATAAGTTGGACTCTTGAGACCATGTAGTGAATGCCCGTGGTGTTACGTGGTATAGACTTTTATCTTATTTTTGTATCTACTATGGGAACTGAATTCATTCAAAGGCCATTTATAATTTTTGTCTGTATAAGATTATCTGCCACATGAATGATATTTTTTACACATTATTTCATATTAGATGATTTGTAATCTCTTAAAAACATTAAAAGTACAAATTTGTAAGGAGAATAAGGGATCCACACAGGTGTTTGTCATTTCAAATGGGAGATTTTACTGTACTAGTAAAAACATGAGTGCCTATTCAGGCACAAAGTCCATGTATCGAGACTGAAATCTTTTTGGGGGGCTCCATGTGCCTGTTAAAAAAGTGTAATTAGTGAAAGTGAGGAAAAAAACTAAAGCAAATAACTGCAGTAGTAGCAGTTAGAAGCAAGGATTTGCCTTTTAATTTCTCCTCCCTATGCAAGGCTCTTAGAATGCTGCAATTAGCTCAGAACAAATAATTACATAAATGGATCTAATGCAAGTAACTGCAGCATCAGTTACAAGGATGTGAGTGTGTGTGTGTGTGTGTGTGTGTGTGTGTGTGTGTGTGTGTGTGTGTGTGTGTGCGTGTTTCTGTGCATCATGCCTCTCGGCCTCGTATTGCAAGAAATCTGGACAAAGCCCAACAAAATGGGGGGGCAAAGGCCCAAAAATAGGGACATATTTTAAATATCACCTATATAAACTTAGAAAGTTGCTAGAGTACCACAGTTTGTTTTAACATACATTTTCTGAAGGATCTGAAGTCTGGAACTCAAATGTATGTCATTATTTAGTGACTTCAGTTCTTAGACCATATCAGTGATTTGCCAGAAAAACACAAATTTAATTGGAACAGACTAAAAATATGAGCTAAAAATCTGGACATTCTGCAAAAAACTGGATAGTTGATAGGTATGCTGTGCATGTGTGTTTGTGGGTGTATATGTACAGCTATCTCAGTTCCTGTACACGCTTGAGAATTTGTGCCTCTTTGCCACTTCATGTGCCTTTTTGTAAGAATGTTAACATCTGTGGGGTGTGTGTGTGTGTGTGTGTGTGTGTGTGTGTGTGTGTGTGTGTGTGTGTGTGTAAATTCCTAATTGTTGAAAAACTAACAGTTTGGATGTAAAATATTTCTTCCAACAATAACTACATATCCCACACCATAGTTCATAGTTTCATACTTTGGGTCATTATATTTTTGGACTACAAGACTGCCAAACAATGCAGAAATCTGTTAACCCATGAATATTTTTTGATTCCTACATAATCATCTAACTTTATTTCAAAAACACTAAATGATATTGCCATATGCAAGTTCAGTGCTCTTTTCCTAGTCCTGCTTTTGCTGAATGCCAAAAGTGGATCTCTGCGTCATATAGTGTGTAGTTCTATTCTCTTTTCAAGGCCTGAATCCACTCTTAATTCAACAGAAATCACAGCTTTAAATGCAAGACATAACTTACCCCTAAAATATCAATATCATAAACTGAATTACTGTAATTTATGAAGTTTCTCACTATATGCTTGATATGTTAAACATACTAGCATTTTAATACAATTTTGCACATCTCCTATTGCTAAACGATAAAAGGCCACATTGTACTCCAGAACATACCTAACCATAGGTGTAAACAAAGAACATATTACTGAGGCTTGTCATGTTTGTATTGTTCTAAATACAGTCCTAATTTTTGTAATGCCTTATGCTTCCTGTTTAACATATGTGTTTCAAAATTTAGTCCTTGGTCAACTTGTATTTCCAGATTTTTTGACAGAGTCAAAAAATCAAATTGGCAATCTTTCATTATTATTGAATTACAATAAATCTTACCAAAAGTCATTACTTTACATTTACAACTATTAAAGCACAAACCTGTTTTGGAAGCCTAGACTTTTATTTCTGCTAATTTAGTATTTAATGCGCAGTAATATCCATTATTATAAGTAACTGCACCAGTTTTAGAGTAATCAGCATACTTGCCCACATGAAACTCTTCTAGCGCTATGGAAAAATAGAAAACCATTTTAAAGAATATTGGTCCCCAGGATAGATCCCAGGGCTGTACCTAAATCTTTGTTTATCCAATTAGAGTTTATTCATATACTATGACTCTTTGCTTTATGCCATTCAGTCATTTCCACTGTTTCATACACAGATTCATTCTCACTCAGTGAAGAATGTATATGATAATATTATGTGACAAAGTATCAAAAGTCTTGTTTATATCAGAAAAAAAAATAATAATATATATATATATATATATATATATATATATATATATATATATATATATATATATACAATATGATGTTATGTGACAATGTATCAAAGGCCTTGTTTATATCCAAATATATATGATAGTATTATGTAGCAATGTATCAAAGGCCTTGTTTATATCCAGAAAAAAATATATGTGTATGTGTACATATATATATATATATATATATATATATATATATATATATATATATATATATATATACATATATATATATATGATAATATTATGTGACAATGTATCAGAAGCCTTGTTTATATCTAAATATGTATGATAATATTATGGGGCAATGTATCAAAGGCCCTGTTTATATATATAATAAAAAAAAAAAAAAATATATATATATATATATATATATATATATATATATATATAGATATATATGTATATGTAACGAGTGGTGTGCCTCAGGGCTCTGTCCTGAGGCCCCTCCTGTTTGGCATATACTTCTCAGAAGTACAGGCAAGCACGGAAGGGCTGTGGCTGACTAAGTTTGTGGACGACTGTAAACTGGGTGCTATAATAGAGTCTCCGGCTGACATGGAGATCCTCCAGAAGGGCCTAAATGACACTGATGCATGGTGTCAAAGCCATGGTCTCAAGCTAAATGCAAAAAAAATGTGTAATAATCCCCTTTGGAAAAAACAGAGTACCCATAAACTACAACATAGGAGGTAATCCCCTGAAATCTGAAGAAGAAATAAGGGATCTAGGGACCCACGTAGATAGTCAGCTTTCCTTTGATAACCATGTTGCCAAAGTGGTTAGAAAGTCCTTCTATGTGACCCATCTGATCACGAAAGGGTTCGCATCAAGATCTAAGGATGTAATGGTGCCCTTCTACTCTTCCCTCATCAGACCCATTATTGAGTACAATGCACCATTTGGAATGTACCTGGCTAGACATCTCCAGAAGCTGGAGAGACCACAGAGGTACCTAACCAAGAGGATTACTGGCCTCAAACAGTTGCCCTATGCAGCACGATTGAAAAAGCTAAGACTGTTCTCTGTTGCATACCATTTTCTCAGAGGCGATCTCTGTCTAACGTACAGAGCCATGTCCAACCCAGAATTGTTGAACATGCTCCATCTTAGCAAAACCAAATCTACTCGAGCTACACGCTCTAGGGATATAAACCTAAACACAACCACAGAGACTTCCCTTACTATGGAACAGGGTCCCGATCTACATAAGACAGAGCCCCTCACTATCACTCTTCAAGAGGAACCTTGATGAGTGGATGGGTAACAGAAAGTTCACACCGGGGATCACACCAACAGCACTACTAGATAAGGGCCAAGGGTACTAGCTGCTACTACAAGGGTCTAGGGAACTACTAAAGGGGCTCATGTTCTAATAATAAAACAAACAGAAAACAATTTAACAGATAGTCCATTTTCTAAGCCCAATAATGCCCTCTATGATTGTTGTTAGAGAGGAATAATAGACATTACCTGAAGTGCCCACCCTGCCAGGCACTATGGATTGCTTAAAATTTGGTAGCAGTTCCAAAAACAGCAATAAAAGGAACACAAAGCACAAAGAACATTTTTAAAAGGCGCGTATAGAAAACAAAAAGATGGCTACCCTGTCTGGTTCTACAGCCTGAGGTCTCCAGACAAATAATAATCTTCTTTCCCACTAGTTATGACATTTATTTATTAATTTGGGATTTCTTTACTGGTTAGGAGAACTGGTCTGTTGACCCTTTTCAGATATGACACAATCTCACAGACCAGGCATAGTCAGTAAAATGCAAGAATAAAAGCTGTAAATAATCTACACATAGGCAGGAAATTGAACGGTATTGTAAATGAAATTGCACTATATATAGATATAATACACCGATGATAGTAATAGTGCAAAATAAAATGTAACTATCTACAATGTATATGACTAATGTGCAGATTTTAATATGTGTGTAGATATCAACAAGAAATGGTGTGTGTGTGTGTGTGTGTGTGTGTGTGTATATACATATATATATATATATATATATATATATATATATATATATATATATATATAGGTTTATCTTGGCTAACGAGGTTTACCTACTCAAAAATGATAACAAAATCATGTGGTACATGGCTTCTTTGTGTAAGTGTTATCTCCGTATTATTTAAAGATTTCCAAGGTTTGCTGCTTTTCTTGCTTCTTTTAGGAGGTCCCATATGACAGGTGGTATTGTGGAAAATACTTTTTCTCTAATAGTTGTTTTTAAACAAGTCCAGGTTATCATAACATTATCATCTTGACTGTTAATGAGTGTGTAGACTTCCATCTCTAAGAATGTAATTCTCAGGGGTGTGCAAGAACTTGGCTTAATTATTCTGAATAGTAATGCTTCTAAAAGATGGATAACACTGTCTGGAACTTGAAGTCATTGGATGATCTTTAGGAGATCACAAAGGTGTGTGTGTGTGTGTGTGTGTGTGTGTGTGTGTGTGTGTGTGTGTGTGTGTGTGTGTGTGTGTGTGTGTTTGTGCATGTGTGTGTGTGTGTGTGTGTGTGTGTGTGTGTGTGTGTGTGTGTGTGTGTGTGTGTGTGTATACTGCCAAATAACATAAATCTGCATATTTTGTTTACAAGTATTTGTATCTGTTAAGTACTGTATGAGAAATGAAAAGCTAAAAATTGGAGGCCATGTTCTAGTTCTAGGAAAAATACATTTTTGCTATAGCTGTGTGGACAAAGGGAGAATTTATACAGGGTGTCTTGGAACATAATTTTTGTTGGAATATAATTATGCTAGTTGCATTGTCAGTATGGATGTGAATGTTAAGGAAGATTCCGAGTATGACCAATGTACTTATATCCTGGTGTCTTGTGTAACAAAAAAAGCTACTGCCAGCCCAGCTATCTGGAATTTTTAAAATAAATATATGTCATTTGTGAATATTAATATGATTTATATAGAACTGCGGTGGTGGTGCTGCAGTAGCGTTGTTGCCTCACAGTTAGACGTTGCCCATTCGATTCTCAGCTAGAGCGTCTTCTGTGTGGCGACATCCGTGAACGGGTGTTCCTTCGTTGAAGGTTGTGCGTTAGGCCCGGCCAGCCAGCACGTAAAACTCTACTGCCAATCATTAGCAGACCAAAGTTCCGCTGTGGTGACCCCTAACCGGGAAAAACTGAAAGACACATACAAACAAATATGATTTATACAGAAGTGTGACGGAAACAGATGCTGCCAGCTCAGCTATCGGGAATTTTGCAAGTGGTTGTCTGTCATATGTGAATAGCAACATGATTCATACGCCTGTATTACAAATGTATTAGAATTGTATGTCATATTGTATAGACGTGCTGAAGAGATATTTTTATACACTGTTGTAACTGCTTAGATGTATGTATTTTAACAGGGGAGACTGAAACTTCAAAAGGATGGTTGAGGTTGAGTTACTTTATGGCTGGGCAATAAACAAAAAAGATGTTATCTTTCTGTTTTAGTGCAATAGCAGGCATAATATCTAGAACTTGAAGTTTTTTGCACTTTAAGTGTGGAGGAATGTAAATTGTTTTATGATTTCCACCATTTGCCAAAAGATTGAAGGTTTATGTGTTTTCGCAGATAGATGTTAAATGCTACAGCGGCATCAATGGGGGTTTTCACCTGGGATAGTCAGATGACAAGAAGTGATATCATGCTGCAAGTATCCCAGCAGCAATATTTGAGATATTAATTTAAGAACTCTCTGAAAGAGGTAGTGCATTTTGTATTTTGTCTTTTGACCTGAACATCAGCTGAGAAACCCACTCACCACATCTGTCTTGCCTTGCTATGAGTAAGTAAGTCTAGGGCACAGTAATTTCTCTTAGATACAGTTAGTAATATAATGAAGCATAGCTTAGATGTTTCCTTTATTTATTTGAGACTGTCCTGCAAAGTTGTTTTAAATATTTCCTGTGGTTTTGAAATCTGATGTTACTGTGATGATTTACTGAGTATTTTCTTGTTCTTTTATTATTTATTATTAACTATATATAAACCTATCATTCTGGCTGATATTTGTGAAACATATTTTAAGCTCTGAGAGTACTTGTATATCTATTTGGTGACACTGTGCAGGCCACTCCTAATAGCCTTGCTTTTGGTCAAACTACCATTTGGAGTAATAGTAACCTTACACAGAGAGATTGAACACCCTTTGCTAAGAGTCTTAAAGTAGCTGATAACTAGTGGCTGGTGATAGTGAAAGCTACCTTATTGTCTAGGTAGAAGGGGGCATAGCTAGTAAACCTGTGTCAGCCTTTCCCAGGTATGCATGTGTGTGTGTAAATCAAACATAAAAGTGTATGTGTGTGTCAGCTATTTGGGCAGGACCATGAAGCACTGGATGGACCCAGAGGGTGCTGGAGGTCTTGGCTTGGCCACTCAGATGAGATACCAACTCTATAGCTGTGCCATTGGGCAGTCTTATTGGGGATCTGGAGAAAGAGGGAGAAACCAGCCCCAGACTGACTGTGGTCTCTTTGTGCTCTTAAGGGAAATTGCACTTTAGTGTGTGTGTACTTGTCCTCCTCCCAGTGTTTACGTCCCAAACTGTTGCCAGTGGTGAGGATTGAGGCTCCTTGATTACTAGGCCAGTGCTGGGGCATCACATCTTAATGTGCAGTGATGGTGGGTTTACTAACTTCTGTGTTGTGGAAAATAGCATGACATTAGTTTTGTGTCATGTCTATTTTATCCCTTTTAAGAATTTGTGCCACCTTTTCTCTTTTTTGTGGAATTGCATCATTCCCATCTGGAAAAGTCCAATCTTGTGCATAAGGCCATATTTCCTTGTTAATATCCTTCTGCATAAATTCCACAAAATCAGTATACGTTTCTATAAACCTTAAGCTATTAACTAGGAGGTCATATCTCACCACCCTTTTAAGTAGTTGTACATATTTATAAGCCATCTTAGAAAAGATCACTGTCAGCTACCATAGAAAGGACCATGTCATCTGTTTTCCTTTTGCATTTCATACATTTGTCAAAAATTCATGTCTGTTTCCAAATGCAGGCTCTGAAATTCCTCACATTAATGCATGTATAATCTGGTGATGTAGTAGTGCAATGATTGCTTGCTTTGCAGACTGGATAACTTCACAGTGTTTCATTATGTCTTACTTGTCTTTATTCTTCTCTGCTTGATTCCTGCAAGATGGTTAGTGAGTTCTATTACCAACTCAGAAGGTGTACAACCTGTTTTTCTTTAACATATATGACCTCACATAACTTGGCACTAAACCACAGTTAATAAACATTTGAGATAGCTATGAACATATATAGGTCTTGTAGGTACACATTTGCATACACCTAGAGATAAACAATGCAGGCCTTATTTTCTCTGGGTGCAGACAGTGGAGTTCCCCATTAAAACTGGAATAAAAGACTCTTTGATTTCAGATGATGTTTAGCTCCTTGCAGGTTCTTTCAAAGTACTTTGTCCCGGTCCCCTTCAATAAACACATCACACCAAATGACATTTGACAACCTTTATTAAATTTCCATAACATAGCTTTGTTCAACAAATTTATTAATTACAACTATCCATAATATAATTGATTCTAAACACAACATAACATCCTTGTAGTGTTAATCATAGCAGCATATTACTCACCCTGCCCCAGTAAGCAGCATCCATACCTTTGCTCACTTACTTTACTTATGAAGTACCATCCTTGTAATGGTAATCAGTACAGTGTACCTACCCACCCTGCCCAACAAGCAGGGTCCATACCTCTTCTCACTTACTTTACATATGAAGCAGCATCCCATCTCACTTCATACAGCATTCATTGAATTACCTTACACCAAATAAGCAGCATCTTTACCTCAGCTTGCTTACCTATTCAGCAAGCTTCCTCCAACTACTCATTTTCCTTTCCCCTGATCCTTGAAATGAACATCCAGACCCCAGAGGGGGAACAGAAGAGGGAAAGCCTATCCCTCTTCTCTACCTCCCTCCACTAATAAATAACCCCAATCCCCCCAACCCACCAATGAAAAGAGGGAGGGTGGGTGGGTAGCAAGTTCATGCCAAAATGTGATTGCTTAACCCAGCTACACTAGACTAAACCTCTTAAGCCCCTCCCCATCCTTATCTAATTTCCTCCCAACCATCCCTCCCTGTACTTAACCCTCTCCCCTCCCCAACCCACTTAATTCCCCCTACTGTCAACCTAACCCTTCATGAAGATGTCCTGGGAAAACTTGGTTTTTTGCCAAACTTCACTTGTCCCGGCCCCCTTCAATAAGCACATCACACCAAATGACATTTGATGACCTTTATTAAATTTCCATAACATAGCTTTGTTCAACAAATTCATTAATTACAACTATCCATAATATAATTGATTCTAAACACAGCATAACATCCTTGTAATGTTAATCAGGGCAGCGTACCTACTCACCCTGCCCCAGTAAGCGGCATCCATACCTCTACTCACTTACGTTACTTATGAAGCACCATCCTTGTAATGTTAATCAGGGCAGCATACCTACTCACCCTCGCCAAGTAAGTAGCATCCATTCCTCTACTCACTTACTTTACTTATGAAGCACCATCCTTGTAATATTAATCAGGGCAGCGTACCTACTCACCCTGCCCAACAAGCAGGGTCCATACCTCTGCTCGCTTACTTTACTTATGAAGCAGCATCTCATCTCCCTTCATACAGCATTCATTGAATTACCTTCCACCAAATAAGCAGCATCCTTACCTCAGCTTGCTTATCTATCCAGCAAGCTTCCTCCAGCTGTTCATTTTCCTTTCCCCAGATCCTTGAAATGAACATCCAGACACCAGAGGGGGAAGAGCAGAGGGCAAGCCTATCCCTCTTCTCCGCCAACCAGCCTGACCAGGCTGTTCCCCCTCCCATCTACCCAAAATTATTCAACCAACTACTTCCCATAACAGGAAGGGCTAAGCCAAACATTATTTGGTGTCCCAGTCATCTGTAAAGCACCTTAGAATTTTGTCATAAACCCATCTTGCCATACCATCACTGAAACACACCCTAATGAAACTAAATAAAGTAGGATTACCATAACCCCACTGTACCACCAGAACCTCCACACTAAGAGAACATATACCCTTTAGCCTGTTTCCTTCAAAGCTGAAATCATAGCTCAAAGTGAATGGATTGACAACCTATAACCACAAACAACCCAAACTATAACCCCTTGAACCCAATAAAAACAACTAGTATCCAGTCTCACACCCTGGACCTTGTCAACTGTAGCATATCACCTTAGCCCACCAACTACCCAGTTCTGGATGTGCAGTAACCCAATTACTGTAGAGAATAGTCTAACTGCAAAACTCTAATGACCTACCACTAAGTGCCAGAAAACAAGCACCCCTTGACCTAGTTCCTGAAAACTCGCCTATGCCCAACAATGAAGTACTCTACCTGCTCAGCCATAAAAATCCCAAAATTCGCTCATTACCGAATGACAATCCTAACTAGTACCCCAAGCCATCCCACTTGGAACCTCAATTCCCCCCTCACTTCTTCCTAGCAACCATCCTAGCTAGCACACTCAAACTACTAAGCCATACTTAACCACTGCTTGTCCCTGACCTTTCCTCTCAAAGGCTCTCTTCCCTTATTTTACCTAAACTTTTAGCAAGGAATTAAAACCTGACTTATGGCAGCCATATCCTGCAACCAAGCTGCCTGTAAGATCATCTTGCCCCCATGTAACCAACGCACCCAGTTTCTAAAATTACCCCAACACAGCCACCTACCTACCATACTTTCTAAAACCCCATGGTATGTGACATCACCACTATCTATTCAAGGGACAAATTTGTCACCCCACAAATACCACCTGTTAGGAACAACTCCGGCATCTTGTCAAAGACGTCCTTGGCCCTTCCCCCAACTACAGTTTAGCAACTGGATGAGTAACTATAATCACCCCAAGGTTCCAAACTCCTGAACGCAAGGGTTGAACTCCACTGACTTATAAGAGCCATAAGGCTTTAGCCTAATGAGTTCCTGTAGTCCTGTGAATGTTATGACTCTACTCCTCCTGTGGAATCCCCACAGTCTCCATAAACTATCCCCAACAGTTCTACCCTAGCCCCCCACCTATCTCTTCCTTACTTGCCCCCCATACCAACACAATGCTCTTCTCTCACACTACTTGAACACCGTGCTCTAACATGCCTTAATAGGATGATCACTCAGACCCTCCTTCTGCCCCATTCCAGTGGCAAGAATATCCTTCCTATCAAAAGCATCATCTTTCAGATCCACTTTTCATGCCACTGCATAATGCCTTCTGCCCTTCAGAAATCTGCAAAGAAAAGAAAAACAATAAATTCTATATACACACATACCAAGAATTACTTAACATGGAGGCACTGGCAAAAACCCCTGTCTCCCCCATCAAGTGTTTGCCAAAACTCTGTACCAAAGTATGGGACCCGCCCCCTCTTTTTTTTTTTTTTTTTTTTTTTTACAAATGTTATAAATCATATCCCCTTGGACAAGCATGATAGGTGCTACCCACAGAAATGAAAGCCGATCTTGTCTAGCTTGTAATCACCCCAGAGCCAGTAGTCTAATAACGCCCTATGATCCTAAGATTGTTGTGACTCCACCCTACCTACCTAAATCCCATCCACAGTGACGTGCCTTAATAAGCACTACATAAAAGAAATTACCTGTAACCTCATCAACCCACTACAGGAACCCAAACTCTTACCTATGGCCAAATGGCTGTTGCTCCCTTTACTATTGAATGCAAATGCCCACAAGCAGGGACAATTTTCCAACACTGATCTAACGTACTGCGACGGTTAGTAAAACAGATTCTACCGCCAATTAACCTTGAGATCAAAACTCAAATGCCTATCCTTCTCTGGCTAGCAATGTAAATCCTCTACCAAAACTTAACTTTGAAATCCACTTACTTCAGCCAGTAACTGTTGCCCACTTGAGCTCACCATGTGTAACCTCCTCGCTCGTCACTGGTTCCCTCATCCGCGAACTCACAGTGTAACGCCACAACTGGTACTCATGATATCATCAGCTACAAAGAAAAGGAGAAAAGTAAATCCTTTAGAATGTAAAGAGAAGGTTCTGCCTTATACCCACCTATTCAAAATTATAGCAGCAGCGTTCCAAAGACCCCCATCTGCAAGAAAGAAAAAAGGAGGGACATATAAATCATATAAAATACATAACGCACATTCAAAGACATCATCAAAGACAGCCTATCCAGCAAGATGTGTTTCTGCCTAAACAATTTCACCCTGTGGAATGTAATTATAAAATTAGCATTGAAACTGCATTACATCACGACAAAGTCAGTCAAGAGCACTCACCATTTAAGGCAACCACCAGTACTTTGATCTCAGTTTTCCGCCAATGCTTCCATCATTTTTAATGGCAATGAAGATAATAGTTACCTCCTACACCTTGTTGTAAGTTCTCTTTCCCACAGTGTAACAATGATGCTTTGTCATAAATGGTGATCCAGCAGGAGAAACCTCTATGTCTACTGGGAACAATTCATTCTCTCTGTGCATGTGTTACAAACATCAGGTATGTAATCATGTCTCCTAAACCTGATTGACTTCTTTGAAGCAGTCACCAAAGCCATAGATGAGGGTAAGGTGGTTCACACAGCTTATCTAGATCTCGCCAAGGCTTTCAACACCATCCCCCACTCTGGAATTATAGATAAGCTGACTAAACTAGGTATAAATCCCTATGTCACAAGATGGATTGCCAACTGGCTCATGGACAGAACTCACACTTTGAAAGTAGCAGACTCCAAATCTGACTTCAGACCAGTGACAAGTGGAGTACCACAGGGTTCAGTCCTGGATCCTCTCCTGTTTGGTATCTACTTCTCTGAAGTACAGGATAACACAGAAGTGCAGGCTAACACAGAAGGTCTTTGGCTAACAAAGTTTGCAGATGACTGCAAACTAGGAGCCATAATCAAAACTCCTAACGATGTGGACATACTACAAAAGGGCCTCACTGAGACAGATGCCTGGTATCAAAGCCATGGCCTGAAGCTCAATGCCAAAAAGTGTATTGTCATCCCCTTTGGTAAAAACTCTTTACCCATGAACTACCACATAGCTGGTAGTCTACTTAATGCCAGAAATGTGATAAGAGACCTTGAGACACAGGTGGACAGTAGTCTCTCCTTTGATAATCACATCGCAACAGTGGTCAGAAAATCCTTCTACGTGGCTCACCTCATCACAAAAGGTTTCTCATCCAAAAAAAAGAGGTCATTGTTCCCCTCTACTCATCACTCATTAGACCCATTATAGAGTACAATGCCCCTTTTGGTATGTACCTCACAAGACATCTACAACAACTGGAAAGGCCACAGAAATACCTCACAAAGAGGATTACTGGCCTCAAACAGATGCCCTACACAGACCGTCTCAAAAAACTCCAGCTTTGCTCCATCGCATATAGCCTACTCCGAGGTGATCTCTGCCTAACATACAAAGCTATGTCAAACCCAAAGCTGTTGGACATGCTCCACTTAAAGAAATCCCAATCCCTCCAAGCTACACGCTCTAGGGACCTAAACCTTGTCACCACAATAAACAGAACATGCTGGAGGGATAGATTCCTGTCCCAGAGACTTCCCATACTCTGGAACAGACTACCTATCTGTGTCAAACAGAGCTCCTCATTAGCACTCCTCAAGAAAAATCTTGATGATTGGATGGGAGATAGAAAATTCACCCCGGGGATCACTTCTGTGGCTCTGCTTGACAGGGGCACAGGAAAATAATTTTCTTGGGTGGCGAAAGCCAGGGTACATTTTTGGCTAGGCTTATATAGGCCCTAAGGGCCAATAGCCTAGAACCTACCTATGAACCTATGAACCTATGATCATCACTCTCCCCTTTCTAGTTTCAGCTTTGATATGGTCTGCAACATGCAGGCACCATGTAGAATGCACTTCTATCCTGACAAATACAATAAAAATATTATAGTTTATGAGAACCAACTGTTCGCCACTCCTGTGCAACAGAACAGAGGCCTTGACATGTTTACAACTTGACATCCACACACACTCTGGGGGTTAGGCAATGCACAAGTAAGCAACCACACCAGATTGATTTGAATCATATTTCAAATAAATTTCCAAGCATTAGTTCAGATGCCAGATGCACTCCAAAACAGCATGAAGAACCTCACTGTGTATTGTTCAAATATATTTCATACAATTATAGTTAGTAGTTTGCAGTCTAGGAAAGCCTCTCATCTCTGCTCACAAACATCAAAAACAGTTGTTTCCTTATAGCAAAATGCCCTTGCCTTTCACCCATCTCTGAGTAATAAAATTGTCATACAATTTACATGAGGTACTGTGATCAATCATTCCCTTAGTGCAGTGTAAACTGTGAGGCATGCTAGGCAATGAGTCTATTAGTTGTTTTTAGTGTTTGTGTGTGTGTGTGTGTGTGTGTGTGTGTGTGTGTGTGTGTGTGTGTGTGTGTGTGTGTGTATGTGTGTGTGTGTGTGTGTGTGTGTGTGCGTGCATGTGTACGTGTGTGCATGTGCGTGTGCGTGTGCGTGCGTGTGCGTGTGTGTGTGTGTGTGTGTGTGTGTGTGTGTGTCTGTGTGTCTGTGTGCGTGCACGTGTTGATTGCATCAGGCACTTCTGAAGAAGAAATATAGCTTGCTGCCCACACAAATTCAGTTACTGTCGACTGAGCTAACACATCAGCAAAGGTGATGCAACAAATATCATCAATCCAGTGTTTTTGTCTAACATAAACACATTGCTTTCACCATATGTATACAGTAAAACAGTTGTTTTAAAATGTATTATATATGTATAATTTAAGTAGAAGCCAAACACTAACTTGATAATCCTTGTCTCATGAAGAATGCCCAATGCCCCAGCCTGCATGCTGACAAGAACCATTTCCCTTAACCAACGGTCAGTCCCTCACAATGACCACAACCAAGCAAATGCAGCAATGAATGCCTGCCCCAAGCCCACAAACCAAGCCTCTACACCAGCCCTGCCATACACAGATGAAGCAATAGCAAGCACTGTGGACGAACAAGGCAAAACGAGACCAAAAACCAGCCAAAACTCCAGACAGAAAACCAAACAAATCTGCTGCAACCAAACCCAGCACACCAGCAGCCGGCACACCACAGCTCCAAGGATGATGCCATCACCAACAACCAGGCCCAACAATGAGCCATCACCCCCATGCACACCAAAGACCATGAAACGACATCCAAACCCAGACCAACCAGCCGCAATATAAAATATCATGATGGAACAGCAAATCTCCACCCTTTTACCACTTGACAATCAAAAGATGGGTCCCCAACCCCCCTGTGCATCAAGCGCCCACTTTTAAAATTTTCCTATACCTTTACCATTCTTCTTTTTCTTTTTTTTTTTACAAACTCCAAAAACATTAGGTGCCCCAGTTCAAATGATCTAACTGGGCATGCGCCCCACCTCTTGCAAACACATCCCATAATGCATGCAATGACTCTAGCAGACCTGGGAACCATCCCTGCAATGGCAACCACTCAGTCACTCAACATACCCACCAAGGCAGAATGAGAGCGCATCTGACAACCAAACAAAATCGCAGCCAAGGAGTTGAGCCCAAGCAAAACACCCAAATCTAACAACATTCCCAGAAAGCAAAGCAAATCTCTACCTCCATGTGGAGAAGGCAGAGAGCACTCCCCTGCACCAACCTGTCAAAACCGAGAAGTCCGCACTCCCAAGTGCCTGCTGCCATCTCCTCACCCCAGCCCCCAAGACCTGCCAACCTCTTGCCAGAAAGCCACAGCTCCACCACCAACACGCCAAAACCTTCCAGTCTCCTGTAACAGCTGCATACCTAAAATACACCTCCATGCTCTACTTTTCTTTCTCTTTCCTTTCTGACTGACCACCAGAGCCACACTGCACATGCGCAGCACCACCACACCAACCCATCCCAATGCCCACAAAAAGCAGCCTCAGTCACAGCAATACTCCAGAAAATGGGCATGGCAGACCACCACCACCAACAACAAATCCCAACCTGACTGTGAGCACCAGAAAAACGTAGCTCCTCACTAAAAGAAATGGTTAAAACCCCCACCAGTGACAATGAGACTTATACTTGGCTTGTACAACTAGGACAGAAAACCAATCACCAATGCAAATCCTGGTTGCTTCCCAGCACTTCGGCCACCAAAACTATGCCGTTATGTGATCAATGCCACCAAAGGCCTCACCAAGAAACACTCCAGTCACTCCTCCCAGGAGAAAAAAAAACAATCTACCACTAAGCCTCCCAGACACAACCAAGCATACCATGAACCCCCAGAGAACCACTCACCTCTTCCACAGCCAACCACTCCAAGGCCTACCTGGCCACACCAGCATCCACAGGTAATCTCGGACGTAGAACCTGATCTAGCAAGTGCACGCCAAAATGTGATTGCTTAACCCAGCTACACTAGACTAAACCTCTTAAGCTCCTCCCCATCCTTATCTCATTTCCTCCCAACCATCCCTGCCTCCACTTAATCCTTTCACCTCCCCAACCCACTTAACTCCCCCTAATATTAACCTAACACCCCATGAAGACATCCCGGGACAACTTGGCTTGTTGCCAAACTTCATTTATCAGTTAGTTGGAAAATAACTCTTTTATGATGGAACTATGCACTGTTAATATGTTGCTTTTTTAAACTGATTTAGTTCTGTAAAATATTTTTCTGTTTTTGTATCTTTCACTAAGTCAAGCCTGATATTTATGAATTTCGTGCACTAAATCAATGTTGTCCCTCTTTCTAGGTATAAATGGTCTTGAGAAATCTCACTTGTCTGCCCATTTGGTTTCATTGCACTATAATTCATACTGCTGATATTTGAATTATGCTTTTGTGAGTACTCACTTCTTTATGTGAGTTTTATTTGCAAAGTACAAAAATGTTGGCCTTCCTGCAGCCATTATACATCCAGGCTATAAAATAAAAGGCACTGAAGGGAACGACTAGGTAATGAGAAACCTGTATCAAATCCTTTTGTCAAAGATATTTTTTTTGGTTAATATCCTCATGTACTAGAATATTGCTTTTCTGTAGTTTTCTTAACATTTCTGCAACTTCCCTAAGTTGTTTCATCCATCAGATCTCAATACTTATTGTTTACTTCATGAAAATGTATACCACTTAATTTAAGATAACTACAGCATTATTTTCATTGTCCTGGTTCTATGTTTATACTTATTTAAGAATTTTCCGTGCCTTACCACACCATTGCTGCCTGGCATTATCATTTGCTTCCCTATTCTAGTATTAAAAACTCAGTTTCAGTCAGTTAATATCTGATTCCCTGAAGCTTTTACTGTCCTCACCATTGTCATGTCCCTTAAGCATCAACATATTCACCTGCCTCTCATCACCTTCATAGAGCTTAGTAGAGCTTGTCCCACTGCTCATTTACATTTATCCCTGTCCTCATAGCTCTGGTTAGCAAGCAAATCCTTTCAGTCTGCTTCAAATGATTTTTTTTCCTTTTGGTGAATAGCATAGT